>NW_028257966.1:0-2500 GCF_057944985.1 Cucurbita pepo subsp. pepo | reverse complement strand
GGTTCATGTCGCACGCCCGAAGGCACCCGACTCCACCCCACCTTGCATGTTTCATCATCGTACCAGCCATCAACCATCCTCAAGCCAGCCCAAGTTACAAGGCAACATCGCAACATTCCATTCTCAACAAGGCTCATGTCGCACGCCCAAAGGCGCACCCAACACGGCCTCACCGCGCAAGTTTCGCCACCGCACCGCCACCGTCAACCACCCTCGTCCGCCGACCACCACCCCAACGCCCCAAGCATATGCCCATGTGCGGCGCATAGTGCTTGGGGCGTGGGGGTGGCGGAAGATATAGGGGTACCCCCGTGCCCAGCCCATGCAGACTAGTCACCCCCCTATATAGTACATTTTGAGGCATTTTTGGTCTGCCAGGCCTAGATACGATTTTTCTGAGCGGTCATACGGTCAAATATCTCAAGTTTTAGAATGTTTTTTTCCATGAACTCAATTGATTCATGAATTGGACATTCTAATGGATCTAGAAATCAAGTTTCATAATTTTTCAACCAACCAATTTTTTTTAATGAATTTTTAAATATTAAATAATAAGAAATTAGAAAAAATAGCTAGAGTGGTCAAAAAAATCTGAAATTTTGTGGTAATCATTCTTTCATGTTGCTTAGCTCCCAGAAAAAAATTTACAACAAACTGACCACTCCACATGTACTTTCACAATTAATGGGTGATGGATGGGGCGCAGGCACGGGCGCGCGCGCAGCAGAGCGCGGGCGGGGCGGGACGGGGCGCGCGCTCGCGGGAGCACGCTGGCGGGGCGGGGCGGGGGGCGCGCGCTCGCGGGAGCACGCTGGCGGGGCGGGGCGGGGGGCGCGCGCTCGCGGGAGCACGCTGGCGGGGCGGGGCGGGGGGCGCGCGCGCGCGGGGCGAACGCTGGCGGGGCGGGGCGGGGGCGCGCGCGCGCGGGAGCACGCGGGCGGGGCGGGACGGGGCGCGCGCGCGCGCGCTGGAGCATGAGGGCGTGGCGGGGCGGGCGAGCGCACGGGGGCAAGCGGGCGGGGCGCACGCGGGTGGGGCGGGGTGGGGCTGGCGAGCGCACGGGAACGTTCCGACACTGCCCCACCGTGCGCGTTCCGCCACCGCACCCCCGCCGTCAACCGCCCTCGGCCTCCGACCACCACCCCGACGCCCCAAGCATATGCCCCTGTGCGGCGCATAGTGCTTGGGGCGTGGGGGTGGCGGAAGATATAGGGGGTACCCCCGTGCCCAGCCCATGCAGACTAGTCACCCCCCTATATAGTACATTTTGAGGCATTTTTGGTCTGCCAGGCCTAGATACGATTTTTCTGAGCGGTCATACGGTCAAATATCTCAAGTTTTAGAATGTTTTTTTCCATGAACTCAATTGATTCATGAATTGGACATTCCAATGGATCTAGAAATCAAGTTTCATAATTTTTCGACCAACCAATTTTTTTTAATGAATTTTTAAATATTAAATAATAAGAAATTAGAAAAAATAGCTAGAGTGGTCAAAAAAATCTGAAATTTTGTGGGAATCATTCTTTCATGTTGCTTAGTTCCCAAAAAAAATATTACAACAAACCGACCACTCCACATGTACTTTCACAATTAATGGGTGATGGTTGTAAAAACGCGGTCATGGTTGGTGTCTTAGTGTAATGTACTTGCTCTAGTATCAAAACTCTTCATTTTATTGTTTTAGACAAGCAAAAGAAAAAATAGTTAAATTTGACGGGTGTCACTCTTTTCTTAGTTCCAAAAAAAAAAAAAAAGCATTAAAAATGAACATTCACTTTTCACGGGTATTGGGTTTGATGATATTTTTATAGTCCAAGGCTTTATACACGTTCTTACTTTCCACGGATGTTAGGTGTGATGAATTGTTGTAGGGGCTAACCTTCAAGGCTTTATACGTGTACTCACGTTTCATAGGCATTGGGTATGATGTTTTTTTTATGGAGGTAACATCCAACACTTTTGATATGCTGTTGGTAGGACATGTATCGCACATAGCATAGGATGGGGCTTGGCGTGTGCGAGGGGAGTGGGGGCGCGGGGGTGTGCGGGGGCGTGCGGGGTGAGCGCGCGGGGCAGTGCGGGGGCGTGCGGGGGTGCGCGGGGTGAGCGTGCGGGGGCGTGCGGGGTGAGCGCGCGGGGGTGTGCGAGGTGAGCGCGCGGGGGTGTGCGAGGGCGTGCGGGGTGAGTGCGCGGGGGCGTGCGGGGGTGTGCGGGGTGAGCGCGCGGGGCCGTGCGGGGTGAGCGCGCGGGGGCGTGCAGGGGTGCGCGGGGTGAGCGTGCGGGGGTGTGCGGGGTGAGCGTGCGGGGGTGTGCGGGGGCGTGCGGGGTGAGTGCGCGGGGGCGTGCGGGGTGAGTGCGCGGGGGCGTGCGGGGTGAGTGCGCGGGGGCGTGCGGGGTGAGCGTGCGGGGTGAGTGCGCGGGGGCGTGCGGGGTGAGCGTGTGGGGGCGTGCGGGGGTGTGCGGGGGGAGCGCGCGCGGGGGGGCGTGAAGGGTGTGC
>NW_028257965.1:102500-105000 GCF_057944985.1 Cucurbita pepo subsp. pepo | reverse complement strand
TAAAGCCTTGAAGGTTAGCCCCTACAACAATTCATCACAACTAACATCCGTGGAAAGTAAGAACGTGTATAAAGCCTTGGACTATAAAAATATCATCAAACCCAATACCCGTGAAAAGTGAATGTTCATTTTCAATGCTTGTATTGTTGTGAATGTGGAGTGGTCGGTTTGTTGTAATTTTTTTCCTGGGAGCTAAGCAACATGAAAGAATGATTCCCACAAAATTTCAGAATTTTTTGACCACTCTAGCTATTTTTTCTAATTTCTTATTATTTAATATTTAAAAATTCATTTAAAAAAATTGGTTGGTTGAAAAACTATGAAACTTGATTTCTAGATCCATTAGAATGTCCAATTCATGAATCAATTGAGTTCATGGAAAAAAACATTCTAAAACTTGAGATATTTGACCGTATGACCGCTCAGAAAAATCGTATCTAGGCCTGACAGACCAAAAATGCCTCAAAATGTACTATATAGGGGGGTGACTAGTCTGCATGGGCTGGGCACGGGGCTACCCCCTATATCTTCCGCCACCCCCACGCCCCAAGCACTATGCGCCGCACATGGGCATATGCTTGGGGCGTCGGGGTGGTGGTCGGACGTCGAGGGCGGTTGACGGCGGTGGTGCGGTGGCGGAACGCACACGGTGGGCAGTGTCGGAACGTTCCCGCGCGCTCGCCAGCCCCGCCCTGCCCCACCCGCGTGCGCCCCGCCCGCTTGCCCCCGCGCGCTCGCCCTCATGCTCCAGCGCGCGCGCGCCCCCGTCCCGCCCCGCCAGCATGGTCCAGCGCGCGCGCGCCCCCCGCCCCGCCCCGCCCGCGTACTCCCGCGCGCGCGCCCCCCGCCCCGCCCCGCCCGCGTTCTCCCGCGCGCGCCCCCCGCCCCGCCCCGCCCCGCCCGCGTGCTCCCTTGCGCGCGCCCCCCGCCCCGCCCCGCCCGCGTTCTCCCGCGCGCGCCCCCCGCCCCGCCCCGCCCGCGTGCTCCCTTGCGCGCGCCCCCCGCCCCGCCCCGCCCCGCCCGCGTGCTCCCTTGCGCGCGCCCCCCGCCCCGCCCCGCCCGCGTTCTCCCGCGCGCGCCCCCCGCCCCGCCCCGCCCGCGTGCTCCCTTGCGCGCGCCCCCCGCCCCGCCCCGCCCGCGTTCTCCCGCGCGCGCCCCCCGCCCCGCCCCGCCCCGCCCGCGTACTCCCGCGCGCGCGCCCCCCGCCCCGCCCCGCCCGCGTTCTCCCGCGCGCGCCCCCCGCCCCGCCCCGCCCGCGTGCTCCCTTGCGCGCGCCCCCCGCCCCGCCCCGCCCGCGTTCTCCCGCGCGCGCCCCCCGCCCCGCCCCGCCCCGCCCGCGTGCTCCCTTGCGCGCGCCCCCCGCCCCGCCCCGCCCGCGTTCTCCCGCGCGCGCCCCCCGCCCCGCCCCGCCCGCGTACTCCCGCGCGCGCCCCCCGCCCCGCCCCGCCCGCGTGCTCCCGCGCGCGCGCCCCCCGCCCCGCCCCGCCCGCGTGCTCCCGCGCGCGCGCCCGCCCCGCCCCGCCCCGCCCGCGTTCTCCCGCGCGCGCGCCCCCCGCCCCGCCCGCGCGTTCTCCCCATCCATCACCCATTAATTGTGGAAGTACATGTGGAGTGGTCAGTTTGTTGTAAAAAAATTTTTGGGAGCTAAGAAACATGAAAGAATGATTCCCACAAAATTTCAGAATTTTTTGACCACTCTAGCTATTTTTTCTAATTTCTTATTATTTAATATTTAAAAATTCATTAAAAAAATTTGGTTGGTTGAAAAACTATGAAACTTGATTTCTAGATCCATTAGAATGTCCAATTCATGAATCAATTGAGTTCATGGAAAAAAATATTCTAAAACTTGAGATATTTGGCCGTATGACCGCTCAGAAAAATCGTATCTAGGCCTGGCAGACCAAAAATGCCTCAAAATGTACTATATAGGGGGGTGACTAGTCTGCATGAGCTGGGCACGGGGGTACCCCTATATCTTCTGCTACCCCCATGCCCCAAGCACTATGCGCCGCACATGGGCATATGCTTGGGGCGTGGGGGTGGTGGACGGCGGACGTGGGCGGTTGACGGTGGACGGTGGACGTGGGCGGTTGACGGCGGCCGTGCGGTGGCGAAACTTGCATGGTGAGGCAGTGTTGGGTGCGCCTTTGGGCGTGCGACATGAGCCTTGTTGAGAATGGAATGTTGCGATGTTGCCTTCTAACTTGGGCTGGCTTGAGGATGGTTGATGGCTGGTACGATGATGAAACATGCAAGGTGGGGTGGAGTTGGGTGCCTTCGGGCGTGCGACATGAACCTCGTTGAGTGTGTGACGTTGTGGTGATGCTTGGCCAGCCTTGGGCCAACCCTATGTTTTGAAGGTGTGTGGTGCCAGAACATGTTCGATTGGTTGGAATCGGGTGCCTTTGGGCGTGCGACATGAGCCTTGTTGATCACGGAATGTTGCGATGTTGCCTTCTAACTGGGAATCTCTAGTGTGAGGATTGTGGATGGCTGT
>NW_028257965.1:20000-22500 GCF_057944985.1 Cucurbita pepo subsp. pepo | reverse complement strand
ACACGTATAAAGCCTTGAAGGTTAGCCCCTACAACAATTCATCACAACTAACATCCGTGGAAAGTAAGAACGTGTATAAAGCCTTGGACTATAAAAATATCATCAAACCCAATACCCGTGAAAAGTGAATGTTCATTTTCAATGCTTGTATTGTTGTGAATGTGGAGTGGTCGGTTTGTTGTAATTTTTTTCCTGGGAGCTAAGCAACATGAAAGAATGATTCCCACAAAATTTCAGAATTTTTTGACCACTCTAGCTATTTTTTCTAATTTCTTATTATTTAATATTTAAAAATTCATTTAAAAAAATTGGTTGGTTGAAAAACTATGAAACTTGATTTCTAGATCCATTAGAATGTCCAATTCATGAATCAATTGAGTTCATGGAAAAAAACATTCTAAAACTTGAGATATTTGACCGTATGACCGCTCAGAAAAATCGTATCTAGGCCTGACAGACCAAAAATGCCTCAAAATGTACTATATAGGGGGGTGACTAGTCTGCATGGGCTGGGCACGGGGCTACCCCCTATATCTTCCGCCACCCCCACGCCCCAAGCACTATGCGCCGCACATGGGCATATGCTTGGGGCGTCGGGGTGGTGGTCGGAGGTCGAGGGCGGTTGACGGCGGTGGTGCGGTGGCGGAACGCACACGGTGGGCAGTGTCGGAACGTTCCCGCGCGCTCGCCAGCCCCGCCCTGCCCCACCCGCGTGCGCCCCGCCCGCTTGCCCCCGCGCGCTCGCCCTCATGCTCCAGCGCGCGCGCGCCCCCGTCCCGCACCGCCAGCATGGTCCAGCGCGCGCGCGCCCCCCGCCCCGCCCCGCCCGCGTACTCCCGCGCGCGCGCCCCCCGCCCCGCCCCGCCCGCGTTCTCCCGCGCGCGCCCCCCGCCCCGCCCCGCCCCGCCCGCGTGCTCCCTTGCGCGCGCCCCCCGCCCCGCCCCGCCCGCGTTCTCCCGCGCGCGCCCCCCGCCCCGCCCCGCCCGCGTGCTCCCTTGCGCGCGCCCCCCGCCCCGCCCCGCCCCGCCCGCGTGCTCCCTTGCGCGCGCCCCCCGCCCCGCCCCGCCCGCGTTCTCCCGCGCGCGCCCCCCGCCCCGCCCCGCCCGCGTGCTCCCTTGCGCGCGCCCCCCGCCCCGCCCCGCCCGCGTTCTCCCGCGCGCGCCCCCCGCCCCGCCCCGCCCCGCCCGCGTACTCCCGCGCGCGCGCCCCCCGCCCCGCCCCGCCCGCGTTCTCCCGCGCGCGCCCCCCGCCCCGCCCCGCCCGCGTGCTCCCTTGCGCGCGCCCCCCGCCCCGCCCCGCCCGCGTTCTCCCGCGCGCGCCCCCCGCCCCGCCCCGCCCCGCCCGCGTGCTCCCTTGCGCGCGCCCCCCGCCCCGCCCCACCCGCGTTCTCCCGCGCGCGCCCCCCGCCCCGCCCCGCCCGCGTACTCCCGCGCGCGCGCCCCCCGCCCCGCCCCGCCCGCGTGCTCCCGCGCGCGCGCCCCCCGCCCCGCCCCGCCCGCGTGCTCCCGCGCGCGCGCCCGCCCCGCCCCGCCCCGCCCGCGTTCTCCCGCGCGCGCGCCCCCCGCCCCGCCCGCGCGTTCTCCCCATCCATCACCCATTAATTGTGGAAGTACATGTGGAGTGGTCAGTTTGTTGTAAAAAAATTTTTGGGAGCTAAGAAACATGAAAGAATGATTCCCACAAAATTTCAGAATTTTTTGACCACTCTAGCTATTTTTTCTAATTTCTTATTATTTAATATTTAAAAATTCATTAAAAAAATTCTGTTGGTTGAAAAACTATGAAACTTGATTTCTAGATCCATTAGAATGTCCAATTCATGAATCAATTGAGTTCATGGAAAAAAATATTCTAAAACTTGAGATATTTGGCCGTATGACCGCTCAGAAAAATCGTATCTAGGCCTGGCAGACCAAAAATGCCTCAAAATGTACTATATAGGGGGGTGACTAGTCTGCATGGTCTGGGCACGGGGGTACCCCTATATCTTCTGCTACCCCCATGCCCCAAGCACTATGCGCCGCACATGGGCATATGCTTGGGGCGTGGGGGTGGTGGACGGCGGACGTGGGCGGTTGACGGTGGACGGTGGACGTGGGCGGTTGACGGCGGCCGTGCGGTGGCGAAACTTGCATGGTGAGGCAGTGTTGGGTGCGCCTTTGGGCGTGCGACATGAGCCTTGTTGAGAATGGAATGTTGCGATGTTGCCTTCTAACTTGGGCTGGCTTGAGGATGGTTGATGGCTGGTACGATGATGAAACATGCAAGGTGGGGTGGAGTTGGGTGCCTTCGGGCGTGCGACATGAACCTCGTTGAGTGTGTGACGTTGTGGTGATGCTTGGCCAGCCTTGGGCCAACCCTATGTTTTGAAGGTGTGTGGTGCCAGAACATGTTCGATTGGTTGGAATCGGGTGCCTTTGGGCGTGCGACATGAGCCTTGTTGATCACGGAATGTTGCGATGTTGCCTTCTAACTGGGAATCTCTAGTGTGAGGATTGTG
>NW_028257963.1:0-114409 GCF_057944985.1 Cucurbita pepo subsp. pepo | reverse complement strand
TTGAAGTAACGAGCAAAAGAAATATAAAAAAGGGGTGCAACACGAGGACTTCCCAAGTGGTCACCCAACTTAGTACTACTCTCGCCCAAGCACGCTTAACTGCGGAGTTCTGATGGGATCCGGTGCATTAGTGCTGGTATGATCGCACCCGACATGTCATGCGCACAAATTGCATTTAACGCATGCGGGGTGGGCATGATCGAGGCGACGGTGGGTGCACGCACGTGCTGGGAACGGCCGGCGGGGCCCGCGCGGACACGTCGGGGAGAAGAAATATAAAAAAGGGGTGCAACACGAGGACTTCCCAAGTGGTCACCCAACTTAGTACTACTCTCGCCCAAGCACGCTTAACTGCGGAGTTCTGATGGGATCCGGTGCATTAGTGCTGGTATGATCGCACCCGACATGCCATGCGCACAAATTGCATTTAACGCATGCGGGGTGGGCATGATCGAGGCGACGGTGGGTGCACGCACGTGCTGGGAACGGCCGGCGGGGCCCGCGCGGACACGTCGGGGAGAAGAAACGCGATGGGCGTGAGCGTGCGAGGTTGCCATTTGTAAAGAAAGGAAGAAAAGAACGGGGAGAAATTGAAGTAACGAGCAAAAGAAATATAAAAAAGGGGTGCAACACGAGGACTTCCCAAGTGGTCACCCAACTTAGTACTACTCTCGCCCAAGCACGCTTAACTGCGGAGTTCTGATGGGATCCGGTGCATTAGTGCTGGTATGATCGCACCCGACATGCCATGCGCACAAATTGCATTTAACGCATGCGGGGTGGGCATGATCGAGGCGACGGTGGGTGCACGCACGTGCTGGGAACGGCCGGCGGGGCCCGCGCGGACACGTCGGGGAGAAGAAACGCGATGGGCGTGAGCGTGCGAGGTTGCCATTTGTAAAGAAAGGAAGAAAAGAACGGGGAGAAATTGAAGTAACGAGCAAAAGAAATATAAAAAAGGGGTGCAACACGAGGACTTCCCAAGTGGTCACCCAACTTAGTACTACTCTCGCCCAAGCACGCTTAACTGCGGAGTTCTGATGGGATCCGGTGCATTAGTGCTGGTATGATCGCACCCGACATGCCATGCGCACAAATTGCATTTAACGCATGCGGGGTGGGCATGATCGAGGCGACGGTGGGTGCACGCACGTGCTGGGAACGGCCGGCGGGGCCCGCGCGGACACGTCGGGGAGAAGAAATATAAAAAAGGGGTGCAACACGAGGACTTCCCAAGTGGTCACCCAACTTAGTACTACTCTCGCCCAAGCACGCTTAACTGCGGAGTTCTGATGGGATCCGGTGCATTAGTGCTGGTATGATCGCACCCGACATGCCATGCGCACAAATTGCATTTAACGCATGCGGGGTGGGCATGATCGAGGCGACGGTGGGTGCACGCACGTGCTGGGAACGGCCGGCGGGGCCCGCGCGGACACGTCGGGGAGAAGAAACGCGATGGGCGTGAGCGTGCGAGGTTGCCATTTGTAAAGAAAGGAAGAAAAGAACGGGGAGAAATTGAAGTAACGAGCAAAAGAAATATAAAAAAGGGGTGCAACACGAGGACTTCCCAAGTGGTCACCCAACTTAGTACTACTCTCGCCCAAGCACGCTTCACTGCGGAGTTCTGATGGGATCCGGTGCATTAGTGCTGGTATGATCGCACCCGACATGCCATGCGCACAAATTGCATTTAACGCATGCGGGGTGGGCATGATCGAGGCGACGGTGGGTGCACGCACGTGCTGGGAACGGCCGGCGGGGCCCGCGCGGACACGTCGGGGAGAAGAAATATAAAAAAGGGGTGCAACACGAGGACTTCCCAAGTGGTCACCCAACTTAGTACTACTCTCGCCCAAGCACGCTTAACTGCGGAGTTCTGATGGGATCCGGTGCATTAGTGCTGGTATGATCGCACCCGACATGCCATGCGCACAAATTGCATTTAACGCATGCGGGGTGGGCATGATCGAGGCGACGGTGGGTGCACGCACGTGCTGGGAACGGCCGGCGGGGCCCGCGCGGACACGTCGGGGAGAAGAAACGCGATGGGCGTGAGCGTGCGAGGTTGCCATTTGTAAAGAAAGGAAGAAAAGAACGGGGAGAAATTGAAGTAACGAGCAAAAGAAATATAAAAAAGGGGTGCAACACGAGGACTTCCCAAGTGGTCACCCAACTTAGTACTACTCTCGCCCAAGCACGCTTAACTGCGGAGTTCTGATGGGATCCGGTGCATTAGTGCTGGTATGATCGCACCCGACATGTCATGCGCACAAATTGCATTTAACGCATGCGGGGTGGGCATGATCGAGGCGACGGTGGGTGCACGCACGTGCTGGGAACGGCCGGCGGGGCCCGCGCGGACACGTCGGGGAGAAGAAATATAAAAAAGGGGTGCAACACGAGGACTTCCCAAGTGGTCACCCAACTTAGTACTACTCTCGCCCAAGCACGCTTAACTGCGGAGTTCTGATGGGATCCGGTGCATTAGTGCTGGTATGATCGCACCCGACATGCCATGCGCACAAATTGCATTTAACGCATGCGGGGTGGGCATGATCGAGGCGACGGTGGGTGCACGCACGTGCTGGGAACGGCCGGCGGGGCCCGCGCGGACACGTCGGGGAGAAGAAACGCGATGGGCGTGAGCGTGCGAGGTTGCCATTTGTAAAGAAAGGAAGAAAAGAACGGGGAGAAATTGAAGTAACGAGCAAAAGAAATATAAAAAAGGGGTGCAACACGAGGACTTCCCAAGTGGTCACCCAACTTAGTACTACTCTCGCCCAAGCACGCTTAACTGCGGAGTTCTGATGGGATCCGGTGCATTAGTGCTGGTATGATCGCACCCGACATGCCATGCGCACAAATTGCATTTAACGCATGCGGGGTGGGCATGATCGAGGCGACGGTGGGTGCACGCACGTGCTGGGAACGGCCGGCGGGGCCCGCGCGGACACGTCGGGGAGAAGAAACGCGATGGGCGTGAGCGTGCGAGGTTGCCATTTGTAAAGAAAGGAAGAAAAGAACGGGGAGAAATTGAAGTAACGAGCAAAAGAAATATAAAAAAGGGGTGCAACACGAGGACTTCCCAAGTGGTCACCCAACTTAGTACTACTCTCGCCCAAGCACGCTTAACTGCGGAGTTCTGATGGGATCCGGTGCATTAGTGCTGGTATGATCGCACCCGACATGTCATGCGCACAAATTGCATTTAACGCATGCGGGGTGGGCATGATCGAGGCGACGGTGGGTGCACGCACGTGCTGGGAACGGCCGGCGGGGCCCGCGCGGACACGTCGGGGAGAAGAAATATAAAAAAGGGGTGCAACACGAGGACTTCCCAAGTGGTCACCCAACTTAGTACTACTCTCGCCCAAGCACGCTTAACTGCGGAGTTCTGATGGGATCCGGTGCATTAGTGCTGGTATGATCGCACCCGACATGCCATGCGCACAAATTGCATTTAACGCATGCGGGGTGGGCATGATCGAGGCGACGGTGGGTGCACGCACGTGCTGGGAACGGCCGGCGGGGCCCGCGCGGACACGTCGGGGAGAAGAAACGCGATGGGCGTGAGCGTGCGAGGTTGCCATTTGTAAAGAAAGGAAGAAAAGAACGGGGAGAAATTGAAGTAACGAGCAAAAGAAATATAAAAAAGGGGTGCAACACGAGGACTTCCCAAGTGGTCACCCAACTTAGTACTACTCTCGCCCAAGCACGCTTAACTGCGGAGTTCTGATGGGATCCGGTGCATTAGTGCTGGTATGATCGCACCCGACATGCCATGCGCACAAATTGCATTTAACGCATGCGGGGTGGGCATGATCGAGGCGACGGTGGGTGCACGCACGTGCTGGGAACGGCCGGCGGGGCCCGCGCGGACACGTCGGGGAGAAGAAACGCGATGGGCGTGAGCGTGCGAGGTTGCCATTTGTAAAGAAAGGAAGAAAAGAACGGGGAGAAATTGAAGTAACGAGCAAAAGAAATATAAAAAAGGGGTGCAACACGAGGACTTCCCAAGTGGTCACCCAACTTAGTACTACTCTCGCCCAAGCACGCTTAACTGCGGAGTTCTGATGGGATCCGGTGCATTAGTGCTGGTATGATCGCACCCGACATGCCATGCGCACAAATTGCATTTAACGCATGCGGGGTGGGCATGATCGAGGCGACGGTGGGTGCACGCACGTGCTGGGAACGGCCGGCGGGGCCCGCGCGGACACGTCGGGGAGAAGAAACGCGATGGGCGTGAGCGTGCGAGGTTGCCATTTGTAAAGAAAGGAAGAAAAGAACGGGGAGAAATTGAAGTAACGAGCAAAAGAAATATAAAAAAGGGGTGCAACACGAGGACTTCCCAAGTGGTCACCCAACTTAGTACTACTCTCGCCCAAGCACGCTTAACTGCGGAGTTCTGATGGGATCCGGTGCATTAGTGCTGGTATGATCGCACCCGACATGCCATGCGCACAAATTGCATTTAACGCATGCGGGGTGGGCATGATCGAGGCGACGGTGGGTGCACGCACGTGCTGGGAATGGCCGGCGGGGCCCGCGCGGACACGTCGGGGAGAAGAAATATAAAAAAGGGGTGCAACACGAGGACTTCCCAAGTGGTCACCCAACTTAGTACTACTCTCGCCCAAGCACGCTTAACTGCGGAGTTCTGATGGGATCCGGTGCATTAGTGCTGGTATGATCGCACCCGACATGCCATGCGCACAAATTGCATTTAACGCATGCGGGGTGGGCATGATCGAGGCGACGGTGGGTGCACGCACGTGCTGGGAACGGCCGGCGGGGCCCGCGCGGACACGTCGGGGAGAAGAAACGCGATGGGCGTGAGCGTGCGAGGTTGCCATTTGTAAAGAAAGGAAGAAAAGAACGGGGAGAAATTGAAGTAACGAGCAAAAGAAATATAAAAAAGGGGTGCAACACGAGGACTTCCCAAGTGGTCACCCAACTTAGTACTACTCTCGCCCAAGCACGCTTAACTGCGGAGTTCTGATGGGATCCGGTGCATTAGTGCTGGTATGATCGCACCCGACATGCCATGCGCACAAATTGCATTTAACGCATGCGGGGTGGGCATGATCGAGGCGACGGTGGGTGCACGCACGTGCTGGGAACGGCCGGCGGGGCCCGCGCGGACACGTCGGGGAGAAGAAATATAAAAAAGGGGTGCAACACGAGGACTTCCCAAGTGGTCACCCAACTTAGTACTACTCTCGCCCAAGCACGCTTAACTGCGGAGTTCTGATGGGATCCGGTGCATTAGTGCTGGTATGATCGCACCCGACATGCCATGCGCACAAATTGCATTTAACGCATGCGGGGTGGGCATGATCGAGGCGACGGTGGGTGCACGCACGTGCTGGGAACGGCCGGCGGGGCCCGCGCGGACACGTCGGGGAGAAGAAACGCGATGGGCGTGAGCGTGCGAGGTTGCCATTTGTAAAGAAAGGAAGAAAAGAACGGGGAGAAATTGAAGTAACGAGCAAAAGAAATATAAAAAAGGGGTGCAACACGAGGACTTCCCAAGTGGTCACCCAACTTAGTACTACTCTCGCCCAAGCACGCTTAACTGCGGAGTTCTGATGGGATCCGGTGCATTAGTGCTGGTATGATCGCACCCGACATGTCATGCGCACAAATTGCATTTAACGCATGCGGGGTGGGCATGATCGAGGCGACGGTGGGTGCACGCACGTGCTGGGAACGGCCGGCGGGGCCCGCGCGGACACGTCGGGGAGAAGAAATATAAAAAAGGGGTGCAACACGAGGACTTCCCAAGTGGTCACCCAACTTAGTACTACTCTCGCCCAAGCACGCTTAACTGCGGAGTTCTGATGGGATCCGGTGCATTAGTGCTGGTATGATCGCACCCGACATGCCATGCGCACAAATTGCATTTAACGCATGCGGGGTGGGCATGATCGAGGCGACGGTGGGTGCACGCACGTGCTGGGAACGGCCGGCGGGGCCCGCGCGGACACGTCGGGGAGAAGAAACGCGATGGGCGTGAGCGTGCGAGGTTGCCATTTGTAAAGAAAGGAAGAAAAGAACGGGGAGAAATTGAAGTAACGAGCAAAAGAAATATAAAAAAGGGGTGCAACACGAGGACTTCCCAAGTGGTCACCCAACTTAGTACTACTCTCGCCCAAGCACGCTTAACTGCGGAGTTCTGATGGGATCCGGTGCATTAGTGCTGGTATGATCGCACCCGACATGCCATGCGCACAAATTGCATTTAACGCATGCGGGGTGGGCATGATCGAGGCGACGGTGGGTGCACGCACGTGCTGGGAACGGCCGGCGGGGCCCGCGCGGACACGTCGGGGAGAAGAAACGCGATGGGCGTGAGCGTGCGAGGTTGCCATTTGTAAAGAAAGGAAGAAAAGAACGGGGAGAAATTGAAGTAACGAGCAAAAGAAATATAAAAAAGGGGTGCAACACGAGGACTTCCCAAGTGGTCACCCAACTTAGTACTACTCTCGCCCAAGCACGCTTAACTGCGGAGTTCTGATGGGATCCGGTGCATTAGTGCTGGTATGATCGCACCCGACATGTCATGCGCACAAATTGCATTTAACGCATGCGGGGTGGGCATGATCGAGGCGACGGTGGGTGCACGCACGTGCTGGGAACGGCCGGCGGGGCCCGCGCGGACACGTCGGGGAGAAGAAATATAAAAAAGGGGTGCAACACGAGGACTTCCCAAGTGGTCACCCAACTTAGTACTACTCTCGCCCAAGCACGCTTAACTGCGGAGTTCTGATGGGATCCGGTGCATTAGTGCTGGTATGATCGCACCCGACATGCCATGCGCACAAATTGCATTTAACGCATGCGGGGTGGGCATGATCGAGGCGACGGTGGGTGCACGCACGTGCTGGGAACGGCCGGCGGGGCCCGCGCGGACACGTCGGGGAGAAGAAACGCGATGGGCGTGAGCGTGCGAGGTTGCCATTTGTAAAGAAAGGAAGAAAAGAACGGGGAGAAATTGAAGTAACGAGCAAAAGAAATATAAAAAAGGGGTGCAACACGAGGACTTCCCAAGTGGTCACCCAACTTAGTACTACTCTCGCCCAAGCACGCTTAACTGCGGAGTTCTGATGGGATCCGGTGCATTAGTGCTGGTATGATCGCACCCGACATGTCATGCGCACAAATTGCATTTAACGCATGCGGGGTGGGCATGATCGAGGCGACGGTGGGTGCACGCACGTGCTGGGAACGGCCGGCGGGGCCCGCGCGGACACGTCGGGGAGAAGAAATATAAAAAAGGGGTGCAACACGAGGACTTCCCAAGTGGTCACCCAACTTAGTACTACTCTCGCCCAAGCACGCTTAACTGCGGAGTTCTGATGGGATCCGGTGCATTAGTGCTGGTATGATCGCACCCGACATGCCATGCGCACAAATTGCATTTAACGCATGCGGGGTGGGCATGATCGAGGCGACGGTGGGTGCACGCACGTGCTGGGAACGGCCGGCGGGGCCCGCGCGGACACGTCGGGGAGAAGAAACGCGATGGGCGTGAGCGTGCGAGGTTGCCATTTGTAAAGAAAGGAAGAAAAGAACGGGGAGAAATTGAAGTAACGAGCAAAAGAAATATAAAAAAGGGGTGCAACACGAGGACTTCCCAAGTGGTCACCCAACTTAGTACTACTCTCGCCCAAGCACGCTTAACTGCGGAGTTCTGATGGGATCCGGTGCATTAGTGCTGGTATGATCGCACCCGACATGCCATGCGCACAAATTGCATTTAACGCATGCGGGGTGGGCATGATCGAGGCGACGGTGGGTGCACGCACGTGCTGGGAACGGCCGGCGGGGCCCGCGCGGACACGTCGGGGAGAAGAAATATAAAAAAGGGGTGCAACACGAGGACTTCCCAAGTGGTCACCCAACTTAGTACTACTCTCGCCCAAGCACGCTTAACTGCGGAGTTCTGATGGGATCCGGTGCATTAGTGCTGGTATGATCGCACCCGACATGCCATGCGCACAAATTGCATTTAACGCATGCGGGGTGGGCATGATCGAGGCGACGGTGGGTGCACGCACGTGCTGGGAACGGCCGGCGGGGCCCGCGCGGACACGTCGGGGAGAAGAAACGCGATGGGCGTGAGCGTGCGAGGTTGCCATTTGTAAAGAAAGGAAGAAAAGAACGGGGAGAAATTGAAGTAACGAGCAAAAGAAATATAAAAAAGGGGTGCAACACGAGGACTTCCCAAGTGGTCACCCAACTTAGTACTACTCTCGCCCAAGCACGCTTAACTGCGGAGTTCTGATGGGATCCGGTGCATTAGTGCTGGTATGATCGCACCCGACATGCCATGCGCACAAATTGCATTTAACGCATGCGGGGTGGGCATGATCGAGGCGACGGTGGGTGCACGCACGTGCTGGGAACGGCCGGCGGGGCCCGCGCGGACACGTCGGGGAGAAGAAATATAAAAAAGGGGTGCAACACGAGGACTTCCCAAGTGGTCACCCAACTTAGTACTACTCTCGCCCAAGCACGCTTAACTGCGGAGTTCTGATGGGATCCGGTGCATTAGTGCTGGTATGATCGCACCCGACATGCCATGCGCACAAATTGCATTTAACGCATGCGGGGTGGGCATGATCGAGGCGACGGTGGGTGCACGCACGTGCTGGGAACGGCCGGCGGGGCCCGCGCGGACACGTCGGGGAGAAGAAACGCGATGGGCGTGAGCGTGCGAGGTTGCCATTTGTAAAGAAAGGAAGAAAAGAACGGGGAGAAATTGAAGTAACGAGCAAAAGAAATATAAAAAAGGGGTGCAACACGAGGACTTCCCAAGTGGTCACCCAACTTAGTACTACTCTCGCCCAAGCACGCTTAACTGCGGAGTTCTGATGGGATCCGGTGCATTAGTGCTGGTATGATCGCACCCGACATGTCATGCGCACAAATTGCATTTAACGCATGCGGGGTGGGCATGATCGAGGCGACGGTGGGTGCACGCACGTGCTGGGAACGGCCGGCGGGGCCCGCGCGGACACGTCGGGGAGAAGAAATATAAAAAAGGGGTGCAACACGAGGACTTCCCAAGTGGTCACCCAACTTAGTACTACTCTCGCCCAAGCACGCTTAACTGCGGAGTTCTGATGGGATCCGGTGCATTAGTGCTGGTATGATCGCACCCGACATGCCATGCGCACAAATTGCATTTAACGCATGCGGGGTGGGCATGATCGAGGCGACGGTGGGTGCACGCACGTGCTGGGAACGGCCGGCGGGGCCCGCGCGGACACGTCGGGGAGAAGAAACGCGATGGGCGTGAGCGTGCGAGGTTGCCATTTGTAAAGAAAGGAAGAAAAGAACGGGGAGAAATTGAAGTAACGAGCAAAAGAAATATAAAAAAGGGGTGCAACACGAGGACTTCCCAAGTGGTCACCCAACTTAGTACTACTCTCGCCCAAGCACGCTTAACTGCGGAGTTCTGATGGGATCCGGTGCATTAGTGCTGGTATGATCGCACCCGACATGCCATGCGCACAAATTGCATTTAACGCATGCGGGGTGGGCATGATCGAGGCGACGGTGGGTGCACGCACGTGCTGGGAACGGCCGGCGGGGCCCGCGCGGACACGTCGGGGAGAAGAAACGCGATGGGCGTGAGCGTGCGAGGTTGCCATTTGTAAAGAAAGGAAGAAAAGAACGGGGAGAAATTGAAGTAACGAGCAAAAGAAATATAAAAAAGGGGTGCAACACGAGGACTTCCCAAGTGGTCACCCAACTTAGTACTACTCTCGCCCAAGCACGCTTAACTGCGGAGTTCTGATGGGATCCGGTGCATTAGTGCTGGTATGATCGCACCCGACATGTCATGCGCACAAATTGCATTTAACGCATGCGGGGTGGGCATGATCGAGGCGACGGTGGGTGCACGCACGTGCTGGGAACGGCCGGCGGGGCCCGCGCGGACACGTCGGGGAGAAGAAATATAAAAAAGGGGTGCAACACGAGGACTTCCCAAGTGGTCACCCAACTTAGTACTACTCTCGCCCAAGCACGCTTAACTGCGGAGTTCTGATGGGATCCGGTGCATTAGTGCTGGTATGATCGCACCCGACATGCCATGCGCACAAATTGCATTTAACGCATGCGGGGTGGGCATGATCGAGGCGACGGTGGGTGCACGCACGTGCTGGGAACGGCCGGCGGGGCCCGCGCGGACACGTCGGGGAGAAGAAACGCGATGGGCGTGAGCGTGCGAGGTTGCCATTTGTAAAGAAAGGAAGAAAAGAACGGGGAGAAATTGAAGTAACGAGCAAAAGAAATATAAAAAAGGGGTGCAACACGAGGACTTCCCAAGTGGTCACCCAACTTAGTACTACTCTCGCCCAAGCACGCTTAACTGCGGAGTTCTGATGGGATCCGGTGCATTAGTGCTGGTATGATCGCACCCGACATGCCATGCGCACAAATTGCATTTAACGCATGCGGGGTGGGCATGATCGAGGCGACGGTGGGTGCACGCACGTGCTGGGAACGGCCGGCGGGGCCCGCGCGGACACGTCGGGGAGAAGAAACGCGATGGGCGTGAGCGTGCGAGGTTGCCATTTGTAAAGAAAGGAAGAAAAGAACGGGGAGAAATTGAAGTAACGAGCAAAAGAAATATAAAAAAGGGGTGCAACACGAGGACTTCCCAAGTGGTCACCCAACTTAGTACTACTCTCGCCCAAGCACGCTTAACTGCGGAGTTCTGATGGGATCCGGTGCATTAGTGCTGGTATGATCGCACCCGACATGTCATGCGCACAAATTGCATTTAACGCATGCGGGGTGGGCATGATCGAGGCGACGGTGGGTGCACGCACGTGCTGGGAACGGCCGGCGGGGCCCGCGCGGACACGTCGGGGAGAAGAAATATAAAAAAGGGGTGCAACACGAGGACTTCCCAAGTGGTCACCCAACTTAGTACTACTCTCGCCCAAGCACGCTTAACTGCGGAGTTCTGATGGGATCCGGTGCATTAGTGCTGGTATGATCGCACCCGACATGCCATGCGCACAAATTGCATTTAACGCATGCGGGGTGGGCATGATCGAGGCGACGGTGGGTGCACGCACGTGCTGGGAACGGCCGGCGGGGCCCGCGCGGACACGTCGGGGAGAAGAAACGCGATGGGCGTGAGCGTGCGAGGTTGCCATTTGTAAAGAAAGGAAGAAAAGAACGGGGAGAAATTGAAGTAACGAGCAAAAGAAATATAAAAAAGGGGTGCAACACGAGGACTTCCCAAGTGGTCACCCAACTTAGTACTACTCTCGCCCAAGCACGCTTAACTGCGGAGTTCTGATGGGATCCGGTGCATTAGTGCTGGTATGATCGCACCCGACATGCCATGCGCACAAATTGCATTTAACGCATGCGGGGTGGGCATGATCGAGGCGACGGTGGGTGCACGCACGTGCTGGGAACGGCCGGCGGGGCCCGCGCGGACACGTCGGGGAGAAGAAACGCGATGGGCGTGAGCGTGCGAGGTTGCCATTTGTAAAGAAAGGAAGAAAAGAACGGGGAGAAATTGAAGTAACGAGCAAAAGAAATATAAAAAAGGGGTGCAACACGAGGACTTCCCAAGTGGTCACCCAACTTAGTACTACTCTCGCCCAAGCACGCTTAACTGCGGAGTTCTGATGGGATCCGGTGCATTAGTGCTGGTATGATCGCACCCGACATGCCATGCGCACAAATTGCATTTAACGCATGCGGGGTGGGCATGATCGAGGCGACGGTGGGTGCACGCACGTGCTGGGAACGGCCGGCGGGGCCCGCGCGGACACGTCGGGGAGAAGAAACGCGATGGGCGTGAGCGTGCGAGGTTGCCATTTGTAAAGAAAGGAAGAAAAGAACGGGGAGAAATTGAAGTAACGAGCAAAAGAAATATAAAAAAGGGGTGCAACACGAGGACTTCCCAAGTGGTCACCCAACTTAGTACTACTCTCGCCCAAGCACGCTTAACTGCGGAGTTCTGATGGGATCCGGTGCATTAGTGCTGGTATGATCGCACCCGACATGTCATGCGCACAAATTGCATTTAACGCATGCGGGGTGGGCATGATCGAGGCGACGGTGGGTGCACGCACGTGCTGGGAACGGCCGGCGGGGCCCGCGCGGACACGTCGGGGAGAAGAAATATAAAAAAGGGGTGCAACACGAGGACTTCCCAAGTGGTCACCCAACTTAGTACTACTCTCGCCCAAGCACGCTTAACTGCGGAGTTCTGATGGGATCCGGTGCATTAGTGCTGGTATGATCGCACCCGACATGCCATGCGCACAAATTGCATTTAACGCATGCGGGGTGGGCATGATCGAGGCGACGGTGGGTGCACGCACGTGCTGGGAACGGCCGGCGGGGCCCGCGCGGACACGTCGGGGAGAAGAAACGCGATGGGCGTGAGCGTGCGAGGTTGCCATTTGTAAAGAAAGGAAGAAAAGAACGGGGAGAAATTGAAGTAACGAGCAAAAGAAATATAAAAAAGGGGTGCAACACGAGGACTTCCCAAGTGGTCACCCAACTTAGTACTACTCTCGCCCAAGCACGCTTAACTGCGGAGTTCTGATGGGATCCGGTGCATTAGTGCTGGTATGATCGCACCCGACATGCCATGCGCACAAATTGCATTTAACGCATGCGGGGTGGGCATGATCGAGGCGACGGTGGGTGCACGCACGTGCTGGGAACGGCCGGCGGGGCCCGCGCGGACACGTCGGGGAGAAGAAACGCGATGGGCGTGAGCGTGCGAGGTTGCCATTTGTAAAGAAAGGAAGAAAAGAACGGGGAGAAATTGAAGTAACGAGCAAAAGAAATATAAAAAAGGGGTGCAACACGAGGACTTCCCAAGTGGTCACCCAACTTAGTACTACTCTCGCCCAAGCACGCTTAACTGCGGAGTTCTGATGGGATCCGGTGCATTAGTGCTGGTATGATCGCACCCGACATGTCATGCGCACAAATTGCATTTAACGCATGCGGGGTGGGCATGATCGAGGCGACGGTGGGTGCACGCACGTGCTGGGAACGGCCGGCGGGGCCCGCGCGGACACGTCGGGGAGAAGAAATATAAAAAAGGGGTGCAACACGAGGACTTCCCAAGTGGTCACCCAACTTAGTACTACTCTCGCCCAAGCACGCTTAACTGCGGAGTTCTGATGGGATCCGGTGCATTAGTGCTGGTATGATCGCACCCGACATGCCATGCGCACAAATTGCATTTAACGCATGCGGGGTGGGCATGATCGAGGCGACGGTGGGTGCACGCACGTGCTGGGAACGGCCGGCGGGGCCTGCGCGGACACGTCGGGGAGAAGAAACGCGATGGGCGTGAGCGTGCGAGGTTGCCATTTGTAAAGAAAGGAAGAAAAGAACGGGGAGAAATTGAAGTAACGAGCAAAAGAAATATAAAAAAGGGGTGCAACACGAGGACTTCCCAAGTGGTCACCCAACTTAGTACTACTCTCGCCCAAGCACGCTTAACTGCGGAGTTCTGATGGGATCCGGTGCATTAGTGCTGGTATGATCGCACCCGACATGCCATGCGCACAAATTGCATTTAACGCATGCGGGGTGGGCATGATCGAGGCGACGGTGGGTGCACGCACGTGCTGGGAACGGCCGGCGGGGCCCGCGCGGACACGTCGGGGAGAAGAAATATAAAAAAGGGGTGCAACACGAGGACTTCCCAAGTGGTCACCCAACTTAGTACTACTCTCGCCCAAGCACGCTTAACTGCGGAGTTCTGATGGGATCCGGTGCATTAGTGCTGGTATGATCGCACCCGACATGTCATGCGCACAAATTGCATTTAACGCATGCGGGGTGGGCATGATCGAGGCGACGGTGGGTGCACGCACGTGCTGGGAACGGCCGGCGGGGCCCGCGCGGACACGTCGGGGAGAAGAAACGCGATGGGCGTGAGCGTGCGAGGTTGCCATTTGTAAAGAAAGGAAGAAAAGAACGGGGAGAAATTGAAGTAACGAGCAAAAGAAATATAAAAAAGGGGTGCAACACGAGGACTTCCCAAGTGGTCACCCAACTTAGTACTACTCTCGCCCAAGCACGCTTAACTGCGGAGTTCTGATGGGATCCGGTGCATTAGTGCTGGTATGATCGCACCCGACATGCCATGCGCACAAATTGCATTTAACGCATGCGGGGTGGGCATGATCGAGGCGACGGTGGGTGCACGCACGTGCTGGGAACGGCCGGCGGGGCCCGCGCGGACACGTCGGGGAGAAGAAATATAAAAAAGGGGTGCAACACGAGGACTTCCCAAGTGGTCACCCAACTTAGTACTACTCTCGCCCAAGCACGCTTAACTGCGGAGTTCTGATGGGATCCGGTGCATTAGTGCTGGTATGATCGCACCCGACATGCCATGCGCACAAATTGCATTTAACGCATGCGGGGTGGGCATGATCGAGGCGACGGTGGGTGCACGCACGTGCTGGGAACGGCCGGCGGGGCCCGCGCGGACACGTCGGGGAGAAGAAACGCGATGGGCGTGAGCGTGCGAGGTTGCCATTTGTAAAGAAAGGAAGAAAAGAACGGGGAGAAATTGAAGTAACGAGCAAAAGAAATATAAAAAAGGGGTGCAACACGAGGACTTCCCAAGTGGTCACCCAACTTAGTACTACTCTCGCCCAAGCACGCTTAACTGCGGAGTTCTGATGGGATCCGGTGCATTAGTGCTGGTATGATCGCACCCGACATGCCATGCGCACAAATTGCATTTAACGCATGCGGGGTGGGCATGATCGAGGCGACGGTGGGTGCACGCACGTGCTGGGAACGGCCGGCGGGGCCCGCGCGGACACGTCGGGGAGAAGAAACGCGATGGGCGTGAGCGTGCGAGGTTGCCATTTGTAAAGAAAGGAAGAAAAGAACGGGGAGAAATTGAAGTAACGAGCAAAAGAAATATAAAAAAGGGGTGCAACACGAGGACTTCCCAAGTGGTCACCCAACTTAGTACTACTCTCGCCCAAGCACGCTTAACTGCGGAGTTCTGATGGGATCCGGTGCATTAGTGCTGGTATGATCGCACCCGACATGTCATGCGCACAAATTGCATTTAACGCATGCGGGGTGGGCATGATCGAGGCGACGGTGGGTGCACGCACGTGCTGGGAACGGCCGGCGGGGCCCGCGCGGACACGTCGGGGAGAAGAAATATAAAAAAGGGGTGCAACACGAGGACTTCCCAAGTGGTCACCCAACTTAGTACTACTCTCGCCCAAGCACGCTTAACTGCGGAGTTCTGATGGGATCCGGTGCATTAGTGCTGGTATGATCGCACCCGACATGCCATGCGCACAAATTGCATTTAACGCATGCGGGGTGGGCATGATCGAGGCGACGGTGGGTGCACGCACGTGCTGGGAACGGCCGGCGGGGCCCGCGCGGACACGTCGGGGAGAAGAAACGCGATGGGCGTGAGCGTGCGAGGTTGCCATTTGTAAAGAAAGGAAGAAAAGAACGGGGAGAAATTGAAGTAACGAGCAAAAGAAATATAAAAAAGGGGTGCAACACGAGGACTTCCCAAGTGGTCACCCAACTTAGTACTACTCTCGCCCAAGCACGCTTAACTGCGGAGTTCTGATGGGATCCGGTGCATTAGTGCTGGTATGATCGCACCCGACATGCCATGCGCACAAATTGCATTTAACGCATGCGGGGTGGGCATGATCGAGGCGACGGTGGGTGCACGCACGTGCTGGGAACGGCCGGCGGGGCCCGCGCGGACACGTCGGGGAGAAGAAACGCGATGGGCGTGAGCGTGCGAGGTTGCCATTTGTAAAGAAAGGAAGAAAAGAACGGGGAGAAATTGAAGTAACGAGCAAAAGAAATATAAAAAAGGGGTGCAACACGAGGACTTCCCAAGTGGTCACCCAACTTAGTACTACTCTCGCCCAAGCACGCTTAACTGCGGAGTTCTGATGGGATCCGGTGCATTAGTGCTGGTATGATCGCACCCGACATGTCATGCGCACAAATTGCATTTAACGCATGCGGGGTGGGCATGATCGAGGCGACGGTGGGTGCACGCACGTGCTGGGAACGGCCGGCGGGGCCCGCGCGGACACGTCGGGGAGAAGAAATATAAAAAAGGGGTGCAACACGAGGACTTCCCAAGTGGTCACCCAACTTAGTACTACTCTCGCCCAAGCACGCTTAACTGCGGAGTTCTGATGGGATCCGGTGCATTAGTGCTGGTATGATCGCACCCGACATGCCATGCGCACAAATTGCATTTAACGCATGCGGGGTGGGCATGATCGAGGCGACGGTGGGTGCACGCACGTGCTGGGAACGGCCGGCGGGGCCCGCGCGGACACGTCGGGGAGAAGAAACGCGATGGGCGTGAGCGTGCGAGGTTGCCATTTGTAAAGAAAGGAAGAAAAGAACGGGGAGAAATTGAAGTAACGAGCAAAAGAAATATAAAAAAGGGGTGCAACACGAGGACTTCCCAAGTGGTCACCCAACTTAGTACTACTCTCGCCCAAGCACGCTTAACTGCGGAGTTCTGATGGGATCCGGTGCATTAGTGCTGGTATGATCGCACCCGACATGCCATGCGCACAAATTGCATTTAACGCATGCGGGGTGGGCATGATCGAGGCGACGGTGGGTGCACGCACGTGCTGGGAACGGCCGGCGGGGCCCGCGCGGACACGTCGGGGAGAAGAAATATAAAAAAGGGGTGCAACACGAGGACTTCCCAAGTGGTCACCCAACTTAGTACTACTCTCGCCCAAGCACGCTTAACTGCGGAGTTCTGATGGGATCCGGTGCATTAGTGCTGGTATGATCGCACCCGACATGCCATGCGCACAAATTGCATTTAACGCGTGCGGGGTGGGCATGATCGAGGCGACGGTGGGTGCACGCACGTGCTGGGAACGGCCGGCGGGGCCCGCGCGGACACGTCGGGGAGAAGAAACGCGATGGGCGTGAGCGTGCGAGGTTGCCATTTGTAAAGAAAGGAAGAAAAGAACGGGGAGAAATTGAAGTAACGAGCAAAAGAAATATAAAAAAGGGGTGCAACACGAGGACTTCCCAAGTGGTCACCCAACTTAGTACTACTCTCGCCCAAGCACGCTTAACTGCGGAGTTCTGATGGGATCCGGTGCATTAGTGCTGGTATGATCGCACCCGACATGCCATGCGCACAAATTGCATTTAACGCATGCGGGGTGGGCATGATCGAGGCGACGGTGGGTGCACGCACATGCTGGGAACGGCCGGCGGGGCCCGCGCGGACACGTCGGGGAGAAGAAATATAAAAAAGGGGTGCAACACGAGGACTTCCCAAGTGGTCACCCAACTTAGTACTACTCTCGCCCAAGCACGCTTAACTGCGGAGTTCTGATGGGATCCGGTGCATTAGTGCTGGTATGATCGCACCCGACATGCCATGCGCACAAATTGCATTTAACGCATGCGGGGTGGGCATGATCGAGGCGACGGTGGGTGCACGCACGTGCTGGGAACGGCCGGCGGGGCCCGCGCGGACACGTCGGGGAGAAGAAACGCGATGGGCGTGAGCGTGCGAGGTTGCCATTTGTAAAGAAAGGAAGAAAAGAACGGGGAGAAATTGAAGTAACGAGCAAAAGAAATATAAAAAAGGGGTGCAACACGAGGACTTCCCAAGTGGTCACCCAACTTAGTACTACTCTCGCCCAAGCACGCTTAACTGCGGAGTTCTGATGGGATCCGGTGCATTAGTGCTGGTATGATCGCACCCGACATGCCATGCGCACAAATTGCATTTAACGCATGCGGGGTGGGCATGATCGAGGCGACGGTGGGTGCACGCACGTGCTGGGAACGGCCGGCGGGGCCCGCGCGGACACGTCGGGGAGAAGAAATATAAAAAAGGGGTGCAACACGAGGACTTCCCAAGTGGTCACCCAACTTAGTACTACTCTCGCCCAAGCACGCTTAACTGCGGAGTTCTGATGGGATCCGGTGCATTAGTGCTGGTATGATCGCACCCGACATGCCATGCGCACAAATTGCATTTAACGCATGCGGGGTGGGCATGATCGAGGCGACGGTGGGTGCACGCACGTGCTGGGAACGGCCGGCGGGGCCCGCGCGGACACGTCGGGGAGAAGAAACGCGATGGGCGTGAGCGTGCGAGGTTGCCATTTGTAAAGAAAGGAAGAAAAGAACGGGGAGAAATTGAAGTAACGAGCAAAAGAAATATAAAAAAGGGGTGCAACACGAGGACTTCCCAAGTGGTCACCCAACTTAGTACTACTCTCGCCCAAGCACGCTTAACTGCGGAGTTCTGATGGGATCCGGTGCATTAGTGCTGGTATGATCGCACCCGACATGCCATGCGCACAAATTGCATTTAACGCATGCGGGGTGGGCATGATCGAGGCGACGGTGGGTGCACGCACGTGCTGGGAACGGCCGGCGGGGCCCGCGCGGACACGTCGGGGAGAAGAAACGCGATGGGCGTGAGCGTGCGAGGTTGCCATTTGTAAAGAAAGGAAGAAAAGAACGGGGAGAAATTGAAGTAACGAGCAAAAGAAATATAAAAAAGGGGTGCAACACGAGGACTTCCCAAGTGGTCACCCAACTTAGTACTACTCTCGCCCAAGCACGCTTAACTGCGGAGTTCTGATGGGATCCGGTGCATTAGTGCTGGTATGATCGCACCCGACATGTCATGCGCACAAATTGCATTTAACGCATGCGGGGTGGGCATGATCGAGGCGACGGTGGGTGCACGCACGTGCTGGGAACGGCCGGCGGGGCCCGCGCGGACACGTCGGGGAGAAGAAATATAAAAAAGGGGTGCAACACGAGGACTTCCCAAGTGGTCACCCAACTTAGTACTACTCTCGCCCAAGCACGCTTAACTGCGGAGTTCTGATGGGATCCGGTGCATTAGTGCTGGTATGATCGCACCCGACATGCCATGCGCACAAATTGCATTTAACGCATGCGGGGTGGGCATGATCGAGGCGACGGTGGGTGCACGCACGTGCTGGGAACGGCCGGCGGGGCCCGCGCGGACACGTCGGGGAGAAGAAACGCGATGGGCGTGAGCGTGCGAGGTTGCCATTTGTAAAGAAAGGAAGAAAAGAACGGGGAGAAATTGAAGTAACGAGCAAAAGAAATATAAAAAAGGGGTGCAACACGAGGACTTCCCAAGTGGTCACCCAACTTAGTACTACTCTCGCCCAAGCACGCTTAACTGCGGAGTTCTGATGGGATCCGGTGCATTAGTGCTGGTATGATCGCACCCGACATGCCATGCGCACAAATTGCATTTAACGCATGCGGGGTGGGCATGATCGAGGCGACGGTGGGTGCACGCACGTGCTGGGAACGGCCGGCGGGGCCCGCGCGGACACGTCGGGGAGAAGAAACGCGATGGGCGTGAGCGTGCGAGGTTGCCATTTGTAAAGAAAGGAAGAAAAGAACGGGGAGAAATTGAAGTAACGAGCAAAAGAAATATAAAAAAGGGGTGCAACACGAGGACTTCCCAAGTGGTCACCCAACTTAGTACTACTCTCGCCCAAGCACGCTTAACTGCGGAGTTCTGATGGGATCCGGTGCATTAGTGCTGGTATGATCGCACCCGACATGTCATGCGCACAAATTGCATTTAACGCATGCGGGGTGGGCATGATCGAGGCGACGGTGGGTGCACGCACGTGCTGGGAACGGCCGGCGGGGCCCGCGCGGACACGTCGGGGAGAAGAAATATAAAAAAGGGGTGCAACACGAGGACTTCCCAAGTGGTCACCCAACTTAGTACTACTCTCGCCCAAGCACGCTTAACTGCGGAGTTCTGATGGGATCCGGTGCATTAGTGCTGGTATGATCGCACCCGACATGCCATGCGCACAAATTGCATTTAACGCATGCGGGGTGGGCATGATCGAGGCGACGGTGGGTGCACGCACGTGCTGGGAACGGCCGGCGGGGCCCGCGCGGACACGTCGGGGAGAAGAAACGCGATGGGCGTGAGCGTGCGAGGTTGCCATTTGTAAAGAAAGGAAGAAAAGAACGGGGAGAAATTGAAGTAACGAGCAAAAGAAATATAAAAAAGGGGTGCAACACGAGGACTTCCCAAGTGGTCACCCAACTTAGTACTACTCTCGCCCAAGCACGCTTAACTGCGGAGTTCTGATGGGATCCGGTGCATTAGTGCTGGTATGATCGCACCCGACATGCCATGCGCACAAATTGCATTTAACGCATGCGGGGTGGGCATGATCGAGGCGACGGTGGGTGCACGCACGTGCTGGGAACGGCCGGCGGGGCCCGCGCGGACACGTCGGGGAGAAGAAATATAAAAAAGGGGTGCAACACGAGGACTTCCCAAGTGGTCACCCAACTTAGTACTACTCTCGCCCAAGCACGCTTAACTGCGGAGTTCTGATGGGATCCGGTGCATTAGTGCTGGTATGATCGCACCCGACATGCCATGCGCACAAATTGCATTTAACGCATGCGGGGTGGGCATGATCGAGGCGACGGTGGGTGCACGCACGTGCTGGGAACGGCCGGCGGGGCCCGCGCGGACACGTCGGGGAGAAGAAACGCGATGGGCGTGAGCGTGCGAGGTTGCCATTTGTAAAGAAAGGAAGAAAAGAACGGGGAGAAATTGAAGTAACGAGCAAAAGAAATATAAAAAAGGGGTGCAACACGAGGACTTCCCAAGTGGTCACCCAACTTAGTACTACTCTCGCCCAAGCACGCTTAACTGCGGAGTTCTGATGGGATCCGGTGCATTAGTGCTGGTATGATCGCACCCGACATGTCATGCGCACAAATTGCATTTAACGCATGCGGGGTGGGCATGATCGAGGCGACGGTGGGTGCACGCACGTGCTGGGAACGGCCGGCGGGGCCCGCGCGGACACGTCGGGGAGAAGAAATATAAAAAAGGGGTGCAACACGAGGACTTCCCAAGTGGTCACCCAACTTAGTACTACTCTCGCCCAAGCACGCTTAACTGCGGAGTTCTGATGGGATCCGGTGCATTAGTGCTGGTATGATCGCACCCGACATGCCATGCGCACAAATTGCATTTAACGCATGCGGGGTGGGCATGATCGAGGCGACGGTGGGTGCACGCACGTGCTGGGAACGGCCGGCGGGGCCCGCGCGGACACGTCGGGGAGAAGAAACGCGATGGGCGTGAGCGTGCGAGGTTGCCATTTGTAAAGAAAGGAAGAAAAGAACGGGGAGAAATTGAAGTAACGAGCAAAAGAAATATAAAAAAGGGGTGCAACACGAGGACTTCCCAAGTGGTCACCCAACTTAGTACTACTCTCGCCCAAGCACGCTTAACTGCGGAGTTCTGATGGGATCCGGTGCATTAGTGCTGGTATGATCGCACCCGACATGCCATGCGCACAAATTGCATTTAACGCATGCGGGGTGGGCATGATCGAGGCGACGGTGGGTGCACGCACGTGCTGGGAACGGCCGGCGGGGCCCGCGCGGACACGTCGGGGAGAAGAAATATAAAAAAGGGGTGCAACACGAGGACTTCCCAAGTGGTCACCCAACTTAGTACTACTCTCGCCCAAGCACGCTTAACTGCGGAGTTCTGATGGGATCCGGTGCATTAGTGCTGGTATGATCGCACCCGACATGCCATGCGCACAAATTGCATTTAACGCATGCGGGGTGGGCATGATCGAGGCGACGGTGGGTGCACGCACGTGCTGGGAACGGCCGGCGGGGCCCGCGCGGACACGTCGGGGAGAAGAAACGCGATGGGCGTGAGCGTGCGAGGTTGCCATTTGTAAAGAAAGGAAGAAAAGAACGGGGAGAAATTGAAGTAACGAGCAAAAGAAATATAAAAAAGGGGTGCAACACGAGGACTTCCCAAGTGGTCACCCAACTTAGTACTACTCTCGCCCAAGCACGCTTAACTGCGGAGTTCTGATGGGATCCGGTGCATTAGTGCTGGTATGATCGCACCCGACATGCCATGCGCACAAATTGCATTTAACGCATGCGGGGTGGGCATGATCGAGGCGACGGTGGGTGCACGCACGTGCTGGGAACGGCCGGCGGGGCCCGCGCGGACACGTCGGGGAGAAGAAATATAAAAAAGGGGTGCAACACGAGGACTTCCCAAGTGGTCACCCAACTTAGTACTACTCTCGCCCAAGCACGCTTAACTGCGGAGTTCTGATGGGATCCGGTGCATTAGTGCTGGTATGATCGCACCCGACATGCCATGCGCACAAATTGCATTTAACGCATGCGGGGTGGGCATGATCGAGGCGACGGTGGGTGCACGCACGTGCTGGGAACGGCCGGCGGGGCCCGCGCGGACACGTCGGGGAGAAGAAACGCGATGGGCGTGAGCGTGCGAGGTTGCCATTTGTAAAGAAAGGAAGAAAAGAACGGGGAGAAATTGAAGTAACGAGCAAAAGAAATATAAAAAAGGGGTGCAACACGAGGACTTCCCAAGTGGTCACCCAACTTAGTACTACTCTCGCCCAAGCACGCTTAACTGCGGAGTTCTGATGGGATCCGGTGCATTAGTGCTGGTATGATCGCACCCGACATGCCATGCGCACAAATTGCATTTAACGCATGCGGGGTGGGCATGATCGAGGCGACGGTGGGTGCACGCACGTGCTGGGAACGGCCGGCGGGGCCCGCGCGGACACGTCGGGGAGAAGAAATATAAAAAAGGGGTGCAACACGAGGACTTCCCAAGTGGTCACCCAACTTAGTACTACTCTCGCCCAAGCACGCTTAACTGCGGAGTTCTGATGGGATCCGGTGCATTAGTGCTGGTATGATCGCACCCGACATGCCATGCGCACAAATTGCATTTAACGCATGCGGGGTGGGCATGATCGAGGCGACGGTGGGTGCACGCACGTGCTGGGAACGGCCGGCGGGGCCCGCGCGGACACGTCGGGGAGAAGAAACGCGATGGGCGTGAGCGTGCGAGGTTGCCATTTGTAAAGAAAGGAAGAAAAGAACGGGGAGAAATTGAAGTAACGAGCAAAAGAAATATAAAAAAGGGGTGCAACACGAGGACTTCCCAAGTGGTCACCCAACTTAGTACTACTCTCGCCCAAGCACGCTTAACTGCGGAGTTCTGATGGGATCCGGTGCATTAGTGCTGGTATGATCGCACCCGACATGTCATGCGCACAAATTGCATTTAACGCATGCGGGGTGGGCATGATCGAGGCGACGGTGGGTGCACGCACGTGCTGGGAACGGCCGGCGGGGCCCGCGCGGACACGTCGGGGAGAAGAAATATAAAAAAGAGGTGCAACACGAGGACTTCCCAAGTGGTCACCCAACTTAGTACTACTCTCGCCCAAGCACGCTTAACTGCGGAGTTCTGATGGGATCCGGTGCATTAGTGCTGGTATGATCGCACCCGACATGCCATGCGCACAAATTGCATTTAACGCATGCGGGGTGGGCATGATCGAGGCGACGGTGGGTGCACGCACGTGCTGGGAACGGCCGGCGGGGCCCGCGCGGACACGTCGGGGAGAAGAAACGCGATGGGCGTGAGCGTGCGAGGTTGCCATTTGTAAAGAAAGGAAGAAAAGAACGGGGAGAAATTGAAGTAACGAGCAAAAGAAATATAAAAAAGGGGTGCAACACGAGGACTTCCCAAGTGGTCACCCAACTTAGTACTACTCTCGCCCAAGCACGCTTAACTGCGGAGTTCTGATGGGATCCGGTGCATTAGTGCTGGTATGATCGCACCCGACATGTCATGCGCACAAATTGCATTTAACGCATGCGGGGTGGGCATGATCGAGGCGACGGTGGGTGCACGCACGTGCTGGGAACGGCCGGCGGGGCCCGCGCGGACACGTCGGGGAGAAGAAATATAAAAAAGGGGTGCAACACGAGGACTTCCCAAGTGGTCACCCAACTTAGTACTACTCTCGCCCAAGCACGCTTAACTGCGGAGTTCTGATGGGATCCGGTGCATTAGTGCTGGTATGATCGCACCCGACATGCCATGCGCACAAATTGCATTTAACGCATGCGGGGTGGGCATGATCGAGGCGACGGTGGGTGCACGCACGTGCTGGGAACGGCCGGCGGGGCCCGCGCGGACACGTCGGGGAGAAGAAACGCGATGGGCGTGAGCGTGCGAGGTTGCCATTTGTAAAGAAAGGAAGAAAAGAACGGGGAGAAATTGAAGTAACGAGCAAAAGAAATATAAAAAAGGGGTGCAACACGAGGACTTCCCAAGTGGTCACCCAACTTAGTACTACTCTCGCCCAAGCACGCTTAACTGCGGAGTTCTGATGGGATCCGGTGCATTAGTGCTGGTATGATCGCACCCGACATGCCATGCGCACAAATTGCATTTAACGCATGCGGGGTGGGCATGATCGAGGCGACGGTGGGTGCACGCACGTGCTGGGAACGGCCGGCGGGGCCCGCGCGGACACGTCGGGGAGAAGAAACGCGATGGGCGTGAGCGTGCGAGGTTGCCATTTGTAAAGAAAGGAAGAAAAGAACGGGGAGAAATTGAAGTAACGAGCAAAAGAAATATAAAAAAGGGGTGCAACACGAGGACTTCCCAAGTGGTCACCCAACTTAGTACTACTCTCGCCCAAGCACGCTTAACTGCGGAGTTCTGATGGGATCCGGTGCATTAGTGCTGGTATGATCGCACCCGACATGTCATGCGCACAAATTGCATTTAACGCATGCGGGGTGGGCATGATCGAGGCGACGGTGGGTGCACGCACGTGCTGGGAACGGCCGGCGGGGCCCGCGCGGACACGTCGGGGAGAAGAAATATAAAAAAGGGGTGCAACACGAGGACTTCCCAAGTGGTCACCCAACTTAGTACTACTCTCGCCCAAGCACGCTTAACTGCGGAGTTCTGATGGGATCCGGTGCATTAGTGCTGGTATGATCGCACCCGACATGCCATGCGCACAAATTGCATTTAACGCATGCGGGGTGGGCATGATCGAGGCGACGGTGGGTGCACGCACGTGCTGGGAACGGCCGGCGGGGCCCGCGCGGACACGTCGGGGAGAAGAAACGCGATGGGCGTGAGCGTGCGAGGTTGCCATTTGTAAAGAAAGGAAGAAAAGAACGGGGAGAAATTGAAGTAACGAGCAAAAGAAATATAAAAAAGGGGTGCAACACGAGGACTTCCCAAGTGGTCACCCAACTTAGTACTACTCTCGCCCAAGCACGCTTAACTGCGGAGTTCTGATGGGATCCGGTGCATTAGTGCTGGTATGATCGCACCCGACATGCCATGCGCACAAATTGCATTTAACGCATGCGGGGTGGGCATGATCGAGGCGACGGTGGGTGCACGCACGTGCTGGGAACGGCCGGCGGGGCCCGCGCGGACACGTCGGGGAGAAGAAACGCGATGGGCGTGAGCGTGCGAGGTTGCCATTTGTAAAGAAAGGAAGAAAAGAACGGGGAGAAATTGAAGTAACGAGCAAAAGAAATATAAAAAAGGGGTGCAACACGAGGACTTCCCAAGTGGTCACCCAACTTAGTACTACTCTCGCCCAAGCACGCTTAACTGCGGAGTTCTGATGGGATCCGGTGCATTAGTGCTGGTATGATCGCACCCGACATGTCATGCGCACAAATTGCATTTAACGCATGCGGGGTGGGCATGATCGAGGCGACGGTGGGTGCACGCACGTGCTGGGAACGGCCGGCGGGGCCCGCGCGGACACGTCGGGGAGAAGAAACGCGATGGGCGTGAGCGTGCGAGGTTGCCATTTGTAAAGAAAGGAAGAAAAGAACGGGGAGAAATTGAAGTAACGAGCAAAAGAAATATAAAAAAGGGGTGCAACACGAGGACTTCCCAAGTGGTCACCCAACTTAGTACTACTCTCGCCCAAGCACGCTTAACTGCGGAGTTCTGATGGGATCCGGTGCATTAGTGCTGGTATGATCGCACCCGACATGCCATGCGCACAAATTGCATTTAACGCATGCGGGGTGGGCATGATCGAGGCGACGGTGGGTGCACGCACGTGCTGGGAACGGCCGGCGGGGCCCGCGCGGACACGTCGGGGAGAAGAAACGCGATGGGCGTGAGCGTGCGAGGTTGCCATTTGTAAAGAAAGGAAGAAAAGAACGGGGAGAAATTGAAGTAACGAGCAAAAGAAATATAAAAAAGGGGTGCAACACGAGGACTTCCCAAGTGGTCACCCAACTTAGTACTACTCTCGCCCAAGCACGCTTAACTGCGGAGTTCTGATGGGATCCGGTGCATTAGTGCTGGTATGATCGCACCCGACATGCCATGCGCACAAATTGCATTTAACGCATGCGGGGTGGGCATGATCGAGGCGACGGTGGGTGCACGCACGTGCTGGGAACGGCCGGCGGGGCCCGCGCGGACACGTCGGGGAGAAGAAATATAAAAAAGGGGTGCAACACGAGGACTTCCCAAGTGGTCACCCAACTTAGTACTACTCTCGCCCAAGCACGCTTAACTGCGGAGTTCTGATGGGATCCGGTGCATTAGTGCTGGTATGATCGCACCCGACATGCCATGCGCACAAATTGCATTTAACGCATGCGGGGTGGGCATGATCGAGGCGACGGTGGGTGCACGCACGTGCTGGGAACGGCCGGCGGGGCCCGCGCGGACACGTCGGGGAGAAGAAACGCGATGGGCGTGAGCGTGCGAGGTTGCCATTTGTAAAGAAAGGAAGAAAAGAACGGGGAGAAATTGAAGTAACGAGCAAAAGAAATATAAAAAAGGGGTGCAACACGAGGACTTCCCAAGTGGTCACCCAACTTAGTACTACTCTCGCCCAAGCACGCTTAACTGCGGAGTTCTGATGGGATCCGGTGCATTAGTGCTGGTATGATCGCACCCGACATGCCATGCGCACAAATTGCATTTAACGCATGCGGGGTGGGCATGATCGAGGCGACGGTGGGTGCACGCACGTGCTGGGAACGGCCGGCGGGGCCCGCGCGGACACGTCGGGGAGAAGAAATATAAAAAAGGGGTGCAACACGAGGACTTCCCAAGTGGTCACCCAACTTAGTACTACTCTCGCCCAAGCACGCTTAACTGCGGAGTTCTGATGGGATCCGGTGCATTAGTGCTGGTATGATCGCACCCGACATGCCATGCGCACAAATTGCATTTAACGCATGCGGGGTGGGCATGATCGAGGCGACGGTGGGTGCACGCACGTGCTGGGAACGGCCGGCGGGGCCCGCGCGGACACGTCGGGGAGAAGAAACGCGATGGGCGTGAGCGTGCGAGGTTGCCATTTGTAAAGAAAGGAAGAAAAGAACGGGGAGAAATTGAAGTAACGAGCAAAAGAAATATAAAAAGGGGTGCAACACGAGGACTTCCCAAGTGGTCACCCAACTTAGTACTACTCTCGCCCAAGCACGCTTAACTGCGGAGTTCTGATGGGATCCGGTGCATTAGTGCTGGTATGATCGCACCCGACATGTCATGCGCACAAATTGCATTTAACGCATGCGGGGTGGGCATGATCGAGGCGACGGTGGGTGCACGCACGTGCTGGGAACGGCCGGCGGGGCCCGCGCGGACACGTCGGGGAGAAGAAATATAAAAAAGGGGTGCAACACGAGGACTTCCCAAGTGGTCACCCAACTTAGTACTACTCTCGCCCAAGCACGCTTAACTGCGGAGTTCTGATGGGATCCGGTGCATTAGTGCTGGTATGATCGCACCCGACATGCCATGCGCACAAATTGCATTTAACGCATGCGGGGTGGGCATGATCGAGGCGACGGTGGGTGCACGCACGTGCTGGGAACGGCCGGCGGGGGCCCGCGCGGACAAGTCGGGGAGAAGAAACGCGATGGGCGTGAGCGTGCGAGGTTGCCATTTGTAAAGAAAGGAAGAAAAGAACGGGGAGAAATTGAAGTAACGAGCAAAAGAAATATAAAAAAGGGGTGCAACACGAGGACTTCCCAAGTGGTCACCCAACTTAGTACTACTCTCGCCCAAGCACGCTTAACTGCGGAGTTCTGATGGGATCCGGTGCATTAGTGCTGGTATGATCGCACCCGACATGCCATGCGCACAAATTGCATTTAACGCATGCGGGGTGGGCATGATCGAGGCGACGGTGGGTGCACGCACGTGCTGGGAACGGCCGGCGGGGCCCGCGCGGACACGTCGGGGAGAAGAAACGCGATGGGCGTGAGCGTGCGAGGTTGCCATTTGTAAAGAAAGGAAGAAAAGAACGGGGAGAAATTGAAGTAACGAGCAAAAGAAATATAAAAAAGGGGTGCAACACGAGGACTTCCCAAGTGGTCACCCAACTTAGTACTACTCTCGCCCAAGCACGCTTAACTGCGGAGTTCTGATGGGATCCGGTGCATTAGTGCTGGTATGATCGCACCCGACATGTCATGCGCACAAATTGCATTTAACGCATGCGGGGTGGGCATGATCGAGGCGACGGTGGGTGCACGCACGTGCTGGGAACGGCCGGCGGGGCCCGCGCGGACACGTCGGGGAGAAGAAATATAAAAAAGGGGTGCAACACGAGGACTTCCCAAGTGGTCACCCAACTTAGTACTACTCTCGCCCAAGCACGCTTAACTGCGGAGTTCTGATGGGATCCGGTGCATTAGTGCTGGTATGATCGCACCCGACATGCCATGCGCACAAATTGCATTTAACGCATGCGGGGTGGGCATGATCGAGGCGACGGTGGGTGCACGCACGTGCTGGGAACGGCCGGCGGGGCCCGCGCGGACACGTCGGGGAGAAGAAACGCGATGGGCGTGAGCGTGCGAGGTTGCCATTTGTAAAGAAAGGAAGAAAAGAACGGGGAGAAATTGAAGTAACGAGCAAAAGAAATATAAAAAAGGGGTGCAACACGAGGACTTCCCAAGTGGTCACCCAACTTAGTACTACTCTCGCCCAAGCACGCTTAACTGCGGAGTTCTGATGGGATCCGGTGCATTAGTGCTGGTATGATCGCACCCGACATGCCATGCGCACAAATTGCATTTAACGCATGCGGGGTGGGCATGATCGAGGCGACGGTGGGTGCACGCACGTGCTGGGAACGGCCGGCGGGGCCCGCGCGGACACGTCGGGGAGAAGAAACGCGATGGGCTTGAGCGTGCGAGGTTGCCATTTGTAAAGAAAGGAAGAAAAGAACGGGGAGAAATTGAAGTAACGAGCAAAAGAAATATAAAAAAGGGGTGCAACACGAGGACTTCCCAAGTGGTCACCCAACTTAGTACTACTCTCGCCCAAGCACGCTTAACTGCGGAGTTCTGATGGGATCCGGTGCATTAGTGCTGGTATGATCGCACCCGACATGTCATGCGCACAAATTGCATTTAACGCATGCGGGGTGGGCATGATCGAGGCGACGGTGGGTGCACGCACGTGCTGGGAACGGCCGGCGGGGCCCGCGCGGACACGTCGGGGAGAAGAAATATAAAAAAGGGGTGCAACACGAGGACTTCCCAAGTGGTCACCCAACTTAGTACTACTCTCGCCCAAGCACGCTTAACTGCGGAGTTCTGATGGGATCCGGTGCATTAGTGCTGGTATGATCGCACCCGACATGCCATGCGCACAAATTGCATTTAACGCATGCGGGGTGGGCATGATCGAGGCGACGGTGGGTGCACGCACGTGCTGGGAACGGCCGGCGGGGCCCGCGCGGACACGTCGGGGAGAAGAAACGCGATGGGCGTGAGCGTGCGAGGTTGCCATTTGTAAAGAAAGGAAGAAAAGAACGGGGAGAAATTGAAGTAACGAGCAAAAGAAATATAAAAAAGGGGTGCAACACGAGGACTTCCCAAGTGGTCACCCAACTTAGTACTACTCTCGCCCAAGCACGCTTAACTGCGGAGTTCTGATGGGATCCGGTGCATTAGTGCTGGTATGATCGCACCCGACATGCCATGCGCACAAATTGCATTTAACGCATGCGGGGTGGGCATGATCGAGGCGACGGTGGGTGCACGCACGTGCTGGGAACGGCCGGCGGGGCCCGCGCGGACACGTCGGGGAGAAGAAATATAAAAAAGGGGTGCAACACGAGGACTTCCCAAGTGGTCACCCAACTTAGTACTACTCTCGCCCAAGCACGCTTAACTGCGGAGTTCTGATGGGATCCGGTGCATTAGTGCTGGTATGATCGCACCCGACATGCCATGCGCACAAATTGCATTTAACGCATGCGGGGTGGGCATGATCGAGGCGACGGTGGGTGCACGCACGTGCTGGGAACGGCCGGCGGGGCCCGCGCGGACACGTCGGGGAGAAGAAACGCGATGGGCGTGAGCGTGCGAGGTTGCCATTTGTAAAGAAAGGAAGAAAAGAACGGGGAGAAATTGAAGTAACGAGCAAAAGAAATATAAAAAAGGGGTGCAACACGAGGACTTCCCAAGTGGTCACCCAACTTAGTACTACTCTCGCCCAAGCACGCTTAACTGCGGAGTTCTGATGGGATCTGGTGCATTAGTGCTGGTATGATCGCACCCGACATGTCATGCGCACAAATTGCATTTAACGCATGCGGGGTGGGCATGATCGAGGCGACGGTGGGTGCACGCACGTGCTGGGAACGGCCGGCGGGGCCCGCGCGGACACGTCGGGGAGAAGAAATATAAAAAAGGGGTGCAACACGAGGACTTCCCAAGTGGTCACCCAACTTAGTACTACTCTCGCCCAAGCACGCTTAACTGCGGAGTTCTGATGGGATCCGGTGCATTAGTGCTGGTATGATCGCACCCGACATGCCATGCGCACAAATTGCATTTAACGCATGCGGGGTGGGCATGATCGAGGCGACGGTGGGTGCACGCACGTGCTGGGAACGGCCGGCGGGGCCCGCGCGGACACGTCGGGGAGAAGAAACGCGATGGGCGTGAGCGTGCGAGGTTGCCATTTGTAAAGAAAGGAAGAAAAGAACGGGGAGAAATTGAAGTAACGAGCAAAAGAAATATAAAAAAGGGGTGCAACACGAGGACTTCCCAAGTGGTCACCCAACTTAGTACTACTCTCGCCCAAGCACGCTTAACTGCGGAGTTCTGATGGGATCCGGTGCATTAGTGCTGGTATGATCGCACCCGACATGCCATGCGCACAAATTGCATTTAACGCATGCGGGGTGGGCATGATCGAGGCGACGGTGGGTGCACGCACGTGCTGGGAACGGCCGGCGGGGCCCGCGCGGACACGTCGGGGAGAAGAAACGCGATGGGCGTGAGCGTGCGAGGTTGCCATTTGTAAAGAAAGGAAGAAAAGAACGGGGAGAAATTGAAGTAACGAGCAAAAGAAATATAAAAAAGGGGTGCAACACGAGGACTTCCCAAGTGGTCACCCAACTTAGTACTACTCTCGCCCAAGCACGCTTAACTGCGGAGTTCTGATGGGATCCGGTGCATTAGTGCTGGTATGATCGCACCCGACATGTCATGCGCACAAATTGCATTTAACGCATGCGGGGTGGGCATGATCGAGGCGACGGTGGGTGCACGCACGTGCTGGGAACGGCCGGCGGGGCCCGCGCGGACACGTCGGGGAGAAGAAACGCGATGGGCGTGAGCGTGCGAGGTTGCCATTTGTAAAGAAAGGAAGAAAAGAACGGGGAGAAATTGAAGTAACGAGCAAAAGAAATATAAAAAAGGGGTGCAACACGAGGACTTCCCAAGTGGTCACCCAACTTAGTACTACTCTCGCCCAAGCACGCTTAACTGCGGAGTTCTGATGGGATCCGGTGCATTAGTGCTGGTATGATCGCACCAGACATGCCATGCGCACAAATTGCATTTAACGCATGCGGGGTGGGCATGATCGAGGCGACGGTGGGTGCACGCACGTGCTGGGAACGGCCGGCGGGGCCCGCGCGGACACGTCGGGGAGAAGAAACGCGATGGGCGTGAGCGTGCGAGGTTGCCATTTGTAAAGAAAGGAAGAAAAGAACGGGGAGAAATTGAAGTAACGAGCAAAAGAAATATAAAAAAGGGGTGCAACACGAGGACTTCCCAAGTGGTCACCCAACTTAGTACTACTCTCGCCCAAGCACGCTTAACTGCGGAGTTCTGATGGGATCCGGTGCATTAGTGCTGGTATGATCGCACCCGACATGCCATGCGCACAAATTGCATTTAACGCATGCGGGGTGGGCATGATCGAGGCGACGGTGGGTGCACGCACGTGCTGGGAACGGCCGGCGGGGCCCGCGCGGACACGTCGGGGAGAAGAAACGCGATGGGCGTGAGCGTGCGAGGTTGCCATTTGTAAAGAAAGGAAGAAAAGAACGGGGAGAAATTGAAGTAACGAGCAAAAGAAATATAAAAAAGGGGTGCAACACGAGGACTTCCCAAGTGGTCACCCAACTTAGTACTACTCTCGCCCAAGCACGCTTAACTGCGGAGTTCTGATGGGATCCGGTGCATTAGTGCTGGTATGATCGCACCCGACATGTCATGCGCACAAATTGCATTTAACGCATGCGGGGTGGGCATGATCGAGGCGACGGTGGGTGCACGCACGTGCTGGGAACGGCCGGCGGGGCCCGCGCGGACACGTCGGGGAGAAGAAATATAAAAAAGGGGTGCAACACGAGGACTTCCCAAGTGGTCACCCAACTTAGTACTACTCTCGCCCAAGCACGCTTAACTGCGGAGTTCTGATGGGATCCGGTGCATTAGTGCTGGTATGATCGCACCCGACATGCCATGCGCACAAATTGCATTTAACGCATGCGGGGTGGGCATGATCGAGGCGACGGTGGGTGCACGCACGTGCTGGGAACGGCCGGCGGGGCCCGCGCGGACACGTCGGGGAGAAGAAACGCGATGGGCGTGAGCGTGCGAGGTTGCCATTTGTAAAGAAAGGAAGAAAAGAACGGGGAGAAATTGAAGTAACGAGCAAAAGAAATATAAAAAAGGGGTGCAACACGAGGACTTCCCAAGTGGTCACCCAACTTAGTACTACTCTCGCCCAAGCACGCTTAACTGCGGAGTTCTGATGGGATCCGGTGCATTAGTGCTGGTATGATCGCACCCGACATGCCATGCGCACAAATTGCATTTAACGCATGCGGGGTGGGCATGATCGAGGCGACGGTGGGTGCACGCACGTGCTGGGAACGGCCGGCGGGGCCCGCGCGGACACGTCGGGGAGAAGAAATATAAAAAAGGGGTGCAACACGAGGACTTCCCAAGTGGTCACCCAACTTAGTACTACTCTCGCCCAAGCACGCTTAACTGCGGAGTTCTGATGGGATCCGGTGCATTAGTGCTGGTATGATCGCACCCGACATGCCATGCGCACAAATTGCATTTAACGCATGCGGGGTGGGCATGATCGAGGCGACGGTGGGTGCACGCACGTGCTGGGAACGGCCGGCGGGGCCCGCGCGGACACGTCGGGGAGAAGAAACGCGATGGGCGTGAGCGTGCGAGGTTGCCATTTGTAAAGAAAGGAAGAAAAGAACGGGGAGAAATTGAAGTAACGAGCAAAAGAAATATAAAAAAGGGGTGCAACACGAGGACTTCCCAAGTGGTCACCCAACTTAGTACTACTCTCGCCCAAGCACGCTTAACTGCGGAGTTCTGATGGGATCCGGTGCATTAGTGCTGGTATGATCGCACCCGACATGTCATGCGCACAAATTGCATTTAACGCATGCGGGGTGGGCATGATCGAGGCGACGGTGGGTGCACGCACGTGCTGGGAACGGCCGGCGGGGCCCGCGCGGACACGTCGGGGAGAAGAAATATAAAAAAGGGGTGCAACACGAGGACTTCCCAAGTGGTCACCCAACTTAGTACTACTCTCGCCCAAGCACGCTTAACTGCGGAGTTCTGATGGGATCCGGTGCATTAGTGCTGGTATGATCGCACCCGACATGCCATGCGCACAAATTGCATTTAACGCATGCGGGGTGGGCATGATCGAGGCGACGGTGGGTGCACGCACGTGCTGGGAACGGCCGGCGGGGCCCGCGCGGACACGTCGGGGAGAAGAAACGCGATGGGCGTGAGCGTGCGAGGTTGCCATTTGTAAAGAAAGGAAGAAAAGAACGGGGAGAAATTGAAGTAACGAGCAAAAGAAATATAAAAAAGGGGTGCAACACGAGGACTTCCCAAGTGGTCACCCAACTTAGTACTACTCTCGCCCAAGCACGCTTAACTGCGGAGTTCTGATGGGATCCGGTGCATTAGTGCTGGTATGATCGCACCCGACATGCCATGCGCACAAATTGCATTTAACGCATGCGGGGTGGGCATGATCGAGGCGACGGTGGGTGCACGCACGTGCTGGGAACGGCCGGCGGGGCCCGCGCGGACACGTCGGGGAGAAGAAACGCGATGGGCGTGAGCGTGCGAGGTTGCCATTTGTAAAGAAAGGAAGAAAAGAACGGGGAGAAATTGAAGTAACGAGCAAAAGAAATATAAAAAAGGGGTGCAACACGAGGACTTCCCAAGTGGTCACCCAACTTAGTACTACTCTCGCCCAAGCACGCTTAACTGCGGAGTTCTGATGGGATCCGGTGCATTAGTGCTGGTATGATCGCACCCGACATGTCATGCGCACAAATTGCATTTAACGCATGCGGGGTGGGCATGATCGAGGCGACGGTGGGTGCACGCACGTGCTGGGAACGGCCGGCGGGGCCCGCGCGGACACGTCGGGGAGAAGAAATATAAAAAAGGGGTGCAACACGAGGACTTCCCAAGTGGTCACCCAACTTAGTACTACTCTCGCCCAAGCACGCTTAACTGCGGAGTTCTGATGGGATCCGGTGCATTAGTGCTGGTATGATCGCACCCGACATGCCATGCGCACAAATTGCATTTAACGCATGCGGGGTGGGCATGATCGAGGCGACGGTGGGTGCACGCACGTGCTGGGAACGGCCGGCGGGGCCCGCGCGGACACGTCGGGGAGAAGAAACGCGATGGGCGTGAGCGTGCGAGGTTGCCATTTGTAAAGAAAGGAAGAAAAGAACGGGGAGAAATTGAAGTAACGAGCAAAAGAAATATAAAAAAGGGGTGCAACACGAGGACTTCCCAAGTGGTCACCCAACTTAGTACTACTCTCGCCCAAGCACGCTTAACTGCGGAGTTCTGATGGGATCCGGTGCATTAGTGCTGGTATGATCGCACCCGACATGCCATGCGCACAAATTGCATTTAACGCATGCGGGGTGGGCATGATCGAGGCGACGGTGGGTGCACGCACGTGCTGGGAACGGCCGGCGGGGCCCGCGCGGACACGTCGGGGAGAAGAAATATAAAAAAGGGGTGCAACACGAGGACTTCCCAAGTGGTCACCCAACTTAGTACTACTCTCGCCCAAGCACGCTTAACTGCGGAGTTCTGATGGGATCCGGTGCATTAGTGCTGGTATGATCGCACCCGACATGCCATGCGCACAAATTGCATTTAACGCATGCGGGGTGGGCATGATCGAGGCGACGGTGGGTGCACGCACGTGCTGGGAACGGCCGGCGGGGCCCGCGCGGACACGTCGGGGAGAAGAAACGCGATGGGCGTGAGCGTGCGAGGTTGCCATTTGTAAAGAAAGGAAGAAAAGAACGGGGAGAAATTGAAGTAACGAGCAAAAGAAATATAAAAAAGGGGTGCAACACGAGGACTTCCCAAGTGGTCACCCAACTTAGTACTACTCTCGCCCAAGCACGCTTAACTGCGGAGTTCTGATGGGATCCGGTGCATTAGTGCTGGTATGATCGCACCCGACATGTCATGCGCACAAATTGCATTTAACGCATGCGGGGTGGGCATGATCGAGGCGACGGTGGGTGCACGCACGTGCTGGGAACGGCCGGCGGGGCCCGCGCGGACACGTCGGGGAGAAGAAATATAAAAAAGGGGTGCAACACGAGGACTTCCCAAGTGGTCACCCAACTTAGTACTACTCTCGCCCAAGCACGCTTAACTGCGGAGTTCTGATGGGATCCGGTGCATTAGTGCTGGTATGATCGCACCCGACATGCCATGCGCACAAATTGCATTTAACGCATGCGGGGTGGGCATGATCGAGGCGACGGTGGGTGCACGCACGTGCTGGGAACGGCCGGCGGGGCCCGCGCGGACACGTCGGGGAGAAGAAACGCGATGGGCGTGAGCGTGCGAGGTTGCCATTTGTAAAGAAAGGAAGAAAAGAACGGGGAGAAATTGAAGTAACGAGCAAAAGAAATATAAAAAAGGGGTGCAACACGAGGACTTCCCAAGTGGTCACCCAACTTAGTACTACTCTCGCCCAAGCACGCTTAACTGCGGAGTTCTGATGGGATCCGGTGCATTAGTGCTGGTATGATCGCACCCGACATGCCATGCGCACAAATTGCATTTAACGCATGCGGGGTGGGCATGATCGAGGCGACGGTGGGTGCACGCACGTGCTGGGAACGGCCGGCGGGGCCCGCGCGGACACGTCGGGGAGAAGAAATATAAAAAAGGGGTGCAACACGAGGACTTCCCAAGTGGTCACCCAACTTAGTACTACTCTCGCCCAAGCACGCTTAACTGCGGAGTTCTGATGGGATCCGGTGCATTAGTGCTGGTATGATCGCACCCGACATGCCATGCGCACAAATTGCATTTAACGCATGCGGGGTGGGCATGATCGAGGCGACGGTGGGTGCACGCACGTGCTGGGAACGGCCGGCGGGGCCCGCGCGGACACGTCGGGGAGAAGAAACGCGATGGGCGTGAGCGTGCGAGGTTGCCATTTGTAAAGAAAGGAAGAAAAGAACGGGGAGAAATTGAAGTAACGAGCAAAAGAAATATAAAAAAGGGGTGCAACACGAGGACTTCCCAAGTGGTCACCCAACTTAGTACTACTCTCGCCCAAGCACGCTTAACTGCGGAGTTCTGATGGGATCCGGTGCATTAGTGCTGGTATGATCGCACCCGACATGTCATGCGCACAAATTGCATTTAACGCATGCGGGGTGGGCATGATCGAGGCGACGGTGGGTGCACGCACGTGCTGGGAACGGCCGGCGGGGCCCGCGCGGACACGTCGGGGAGAAGAAATATAAAAAAGGGGTGCAACACGAGGACTTCCCAAGTGGTCACCCAACTTAGTACTACTCTCGCCCAAGCACGCTTAACTGCGGAGTTCTGATGGGATCCGGTGCATTAGTGCTGGTATGATCGCACCCGACATGCCATGCGCACAAATTGCATTTAACGCATGCGGGGTGGGCATGATCGAGGCGACGGTGGGTGCACGCACGTGCTGGGAACGGCCGGCGGGGCCCGCGCGGACACGTCGGGGAGAAGAAACGCGATGGGCGTGAGCGTGCGAGGTTGCCATTTGTAAAGAAAGGAAGAAAAGAACGGGGAGAAATTGAAGTAACGAGCAAAAGAAATATAAAAAAGGGGTGCAACACGAGGACTTCCCAAGTGGTCACCCAACTTAGTACTACTCTCGCCCAAGCACGCTTAACTGCGGAGTTCTGATGGGATCCGGTGCATTAGTGCTGGTATGATCGCACCCGACATGCCATGCGCACAAATTGCATTTAACGCATGCGGGGTGGGCATGATCGAGGCGACGGTGGGTGCACGCACGTGCTGGGAACGGCCGGCGGGGCCCGCGCGGACACGTCGGGGAGAAGAAACGCGATGGGCGTGAGCGTGCGAGGTTGCCATTTGTAAAGAAAGGAAGAAAAGAACGGGGAGAAATTGAAGTAACGAGCAAAAGAAATATAAAAAAGGGGTGCAACACGAGGACTTCCCAAGTGGTCACCCAACTTAGTACTACTCTCGCCCAAGCACGCTTAACTGCGGAGTTCTGATGGGATCCGGTGCATTAGTGCTGGTATGATCGCACCCGACATGTCATGCGCACAAATTGCATTTAACGCATGCGGGGTGGGCATGATCGAGGCGACGGTGGGTGCACGCACGTGCTGGGAACGGCCGGCGGGGCCCGCGCGGACACGTCGGGGAGAAGAAATATAAAAAAGGGGTGCAACACGAGGACTTCCCAAGTGGTCACCCAACTTAGTACTACTCTCGCCCAAGCACGCTTAACTGCGGAGTTCTGATGGGATCCGGTGCATTAGTGCTGGTATGATCGCACCCGACATGCCATGCGCACAAATTGCATTTAACGCATGCGGGGTGGGCATGATCGAGGCGACGGTGGGTGCACGCACGTGCTGGGAACGGCCGGCGGGGCCCGCGCGGACACGTCGGGGAGAAGAAACGCGATGGGCGTGAGCGTGCGAGGTTGCCATTTGTAAAGAAAGGAAGAAAAGAACGGGGAGAAATTGAAGTAACGAGCAAAAGAAATATAAAAAAGGGGTGCAACACGAGGACTTCCCAAGTGGTCACCCAACTTAGTACTACTCTCGCCCAAGCACGCTTAACTGCGGAGTTCTGATGGGATCCGGTGCATTAGTGCTGGTATGATCGCACCCGACATGCCATGCGCACAAATTGCATTTAACGCATGCGGGGTGGGCATGATCGAGGCGACGGTGGGTGCACGCACGTGCTGGGAACGGCCGGCGGGGCCCGCGCGGACACGTCGGGGAGAAGAAATATAAAAAAGGGGTGCAACACGAGGACTTCCCAAGTGGTCACCCAACTTAGTACTACTCTCGCCCAAGCACGCTTAACTGCGGAGTTCTGATGGGATCCGGTGCATTAGTGCTGGTATGATCGCACCCGACATGCCATGCGCACAAATTGCATTTAACGCATGCGGGGTGGGCATGATCGAGGCGACGGTGGGTGCACGCACGTGCTGGGAACGGCCGGCGGGGCCCGCGCGGACACGTCGGGGAGAAGAAACGCGATGGGCGTGAGCGTGCGAGGTTGCCATTTGTAAAGAAAGGAAGAAAAGAACGGGGAGAAATTGAAGTAACGAGCAAAAGAAATATAAAAAAGGGGTGCAACACGAGGACTTCCCAAGTGGTCACCCAACTTAGTACTACTCTCGCCCAAGCACGCTTAACTGCGGAGTTCTGATGGGATCCGGTGCATTAGTGCTGGTATGATCGCACCCGACATGTCATGCGCACAAATTGCATTTAACGCATGCGGGGTGGGCATGATCGAGGCGACGGTGGGTGCACGCACGTGCTGGGAACGGCCGGCGGGGCCCGCGCGGACACGTCGGGGAGAAGAAATATAAAAAAGGGGTGCAACACGAGGACTTCCCAAGTGGTCACCCAACTTAGTACTACTCTCGCCCAAGCACGCTTAACTGCGGAGTTCTGATGGGATCCGGTGCATTAGTGCTGGTATGATCGCACCCGACATGCCATGCGCACAAATTGCATTTAACGCATGCGGGGTGGGCATGATCGAGGCGACGGTGGGTGCACGCACGTGCTGGGAACGGCCGGCGGGGCCCGCGCGGACACGTCGGGGAGAAGAAACGCGATGGGCGTGAGCGTGCGAGGTTGCCATTTGTAAAGAAAGGAAGAAAAGAACGGGGAGAAATTGAAGTAACGAGCAAAAGAAATATAAAAAAGGGGTGCAACACGAGGACTTCCCAAGTGGTCACCCAACTTAGTACTACTCTCGCCCAAGCACGCTTAACTGCGGAGTTCTGATGGGATCCGGTGCATTAGTGCTGGTATGATCGCACCCGACATGCCATGCGCACAAATTGCATTTAACGCATGCGGGGTGGGCATGATCGAGGCGACGGTGGGTGCACGCACGTGCTGGGAACGGCCGGCGGGGCCCGCGCGGACACGTCGGGGAGAAGAAATATAAAAAAGGGGTGCAACACGAGGACTTCCCAAGTGGTCACCCAACTTAGTACTACTCTCGCCCAAGCACGCTTAACTGCGGAGTTCTGATGGGATCCGGTGCATTAGTGCTGGTATGATCGCACCCGACATGCCATGCGCACAAATTGCATTTAACGCATGCGGGGTGGGCATGATCGAGGCGACGGTGGGTGCACGCACGTGCTGGGAACGGCCGGCGGGGCCCGCGCGGACACGTCGGGGAGAAGAAACGCGATGGGCGTGAGCGTGCGAGGTTGCCATTTGTAAAGAAAGGAAGAAAAGAACGGGGAGAAATTGAAGTAACGAGCAAAAGAAATATAAAAAAGGGGTGCAACACGAGGACTTCCCAAGTGGTCACCCAACTTAGTACTACTCTCGCCCAAGCACGCTTAACTGCGGAGTTCTGATGGGATCCGGTGCATTAGTGCTGGTATGATCGCACCCGACATGTCATGCGCACAAATTGCATTTAACGCATGCGGGGTGGGCATGATCGAGGCGACGGTGGGTGCACGCACGTGCTGGGAACGGCCGGCGGGGCCCGCGCGGACACGTCGGGGAGAAGAAATATAAAAAAGGGGTGCAACACGAGGACTTCCCAAGTGGTCACCCAACTTAGTACTACTCTCGCCCAAGCACGCTTAACTGCGGAGTTCTGATGGGATCCGGTGCATTAGTGCTGGTATGATCGCACCCGACATGCCATGCGCACAAATTGCATTTAACGCATGCGGGGTGGGCATGATCGAGGCGACGGTGGGTGCACGCACGTGCTGGGAACGGCCGGCGGGGCCCGCGCGGACACGTCGGGGAGAAGAAACGCGATGGGCGTGAGCGTGCGAGGTTGCCATTTGTAAAGAAAGGAAGAAAAGAACGGGGAGAAATTGAAGTAACGAGCAAAAGAAATATAAAAAAGGGGTGCAACACGAGGACTTCCCAAGTGGTCACCCAACTTAGTACTACTCTCGCCCAAGCACGCTTAACTGCGGAGTTCTGATGGGATCCGGTGCATTAGTGCTGGTATGATCGCACCCGACATGCCATGCGCACAAATTGCATTTAACGCATGCAGGGTGGGCATGATCGAGGCGACGGTGGGTGCACGCACGTGCTGGGAACGGCCGGCGGGGCCCGCGCGGACACGTCGGGGAGAAGAAACGCGATGGGCGTGAGCGTGCGAGGTTGCCATTTGTAAAGAAAGGAAGAAAAGAACGGGGAGAAATTGAAGTAACGAGCAAAAGAAATATAAAAAAGGGGTGCAACACGAGGACTTCCCAAGTGGTCACCCAACTTAGTACTACTCTCGCCCAAGCACGCTTAACTGCGGAGTTCTGATGGGATCCGGTGCATTAGTGCTGGTATGATCGCACCCGACATGTCATGCGCACAAATTGCATTTAACGCATGCGGGGTGGGCATGATCGAGGCGACGGTGGGTGCACGCACGTGCTGGGAACGGCCGGCGGGGCCCGCGCGGACACGTCGGGGAGAAGAAATATAAAAAAGGGGTGCAACACGAGGACTTCCCAAGTGGTCACCCAACTTAGTACTACTCTCGCCCAAGCACGCTTAACTGCGGAGTTCTGATGGGATCCGGTGCATTAGTGCTGGTATGATCGCACCCGACATGCCATGCGCACAAATTGCATTTAACGCATGCGGGGTGGGCATGATCGAGGCGACGGTGGGTGCACGCACGTGCTGGGAACGGCCGGCGGGGCCCGCGCGGACACGTCGGGGAGAAGAAACGCGATGGGCGTGAGCGTGCGAGGTTGCCATTTGTAAAGAAAGGAAGAAAAGAACGGGGAGAAATTGAAGTAACGAGCAAAAGAAATATAAAAAAGGGGTGCAACACGAGGACTTCCCAAGTGGTCACCCAACTTAGTACTACTCTCGCCCAAGCACGCTTAACTGCGGAGTTCTGATGGGATCCGGTGCATTAGTGCTGGTATGATCGCACCCGACATGCCATGCGCACAAATTGCATTTAACGCATGCGGGGTGGGCATGATCGAGGCGACGGTGGGTGCACGCACGTGCTGGGAACGGCCGGCGGGGCCCGCGCGGACACGTCGGGGAGAAGAAATATAAAAAAGGGGTGCAACACGAGGACTTCCCAAGTGGTCACCCAACTTAGTACTACTCTCGCCCAAGCACGCTTAACTGCGGAGTTCTGATGGGATCCGGTGCATTAGTGCTGGTATGATCGCACCCGACATGCCATGCGCACAAATTGCATTTAACGCATGCGGGGTGGGCATGATCGAGGCGACGGTGGGTGCACGCACGTGCTGGGAACGGCCGGCGGGGCCCGCGCGGACACGTCGGGGAGAAGAAACGCGATGGGCGTGAGCGTGCGAGGTTGCCATTTGTAAAGAAAGGAAGAAAAGAACGGGGAGAAATTGAAGTAACGAGCAAAAGAAATATAAAAAAGGGGTGCAACACGAGGACTTCCCAAGTGGTCACCCAACTTAGTACTACTCTCGCCCAAGCACGCTTAACTGCGGAGTTCTGATGGGATCCGGTGCATTAGTGCTGGTATGATCGCACCCGACATGCCATGCGCACAAATTGCATTTAACGCATGCGGGGTGGGCATGATCGAGGCGACGGTGGGTGCACGCACGTGCTGGGAACGGCCGGCGGGGCCCGCGCGGACACGTCGGGGAGAAGAAACGCGATGGGCGTGAGCGTGCGAGGTTGCCATTTGTAAAGAAAGGAAGAAAAGAACGGGGAGAAATTGAAGTAACGAGCAAAAGAAATATAAAAAAGGGGTGCAACACGAGGACTTCCCAAGTGGTCACCCAACTTAGTACTACTCTCGCCCAAGCACGCTTAACTGCGGAGTTCTGATGGGATCCGGTGCATTAGTGCTGGTATGATCGCACCCGACATGTCATGCGCACAAATTGCATTTAACGCATGCGGGGTGGGCATGATCGAGGCGACGGTGGGTGCACGCACGTGCTGGGAACGGCCGGCGGGGCCCGCGCGGACACGTCGGGGAGAAGAAATATAAAAAAGGGGTGCAACACGAGGACTTCCCAAGTGGTCACCCAACTTAGTACTACTCTCGCCCAAGCACGCTTAACTGCGGAGTTCTGATGGGATCCGGTGCATTAGTGCTGGTATGATCGCACCCGACATGCCATGCGCACAAATTGCATTTAACGCATGCGGGGTGGGCATGATCGAGGCGACGGTGGGTGCACGCACGTGCTGGGAACGGCCGGCGGGGCCCGCGCGGACACGTCGGGGAGAAGAAACGCGATGGGCGTGAGCGTGCGAGGTTGCCATTTGTAAAGAAAGGAAGAAAAGAACGGGGAGAAATTGAAGTAACGAGCAAAAGAAATATAAAAAAGGGGTGCAACACGAGGACTTCCCAAGTGGTCACCCAACTTAGTACTACTCTCGCCCAAGCACGCTTAACTGCGGAGTTCTGATGGGATCCGGTGCATTAGTGCTGGTATGATCGCACCCGACATGCCATGCGCACAAATTGCATTTAACGCATGCGGGGTGGGCATGATCGAGGCGACGGTGGGTGCACGCACGTGCTGGGAACGGCCGGCGGGGCCCGCGCGGACACGTCGGGGAGAAGAAATATAAAAAAGGGGTGCAACACGAGGACTTCCCAAGTGGTCACCCAACTTAGTACTACTCTCGCCCAAGCACGCTTAACTGCGGAGTTCTGATGGGATCCGGTGCATTAGTGCTGGTATGATCGCACCCGACATGCCATGCGCACAAATTGCATTTAACGCATGCGGGGTGGGCATGATCGAGGCGACGGTGGGTGCACGCACGTGCTGGGAACGGCCGGCGGGGCCCGCGCGGACACGTCGGGGAGAAGAAACGCGATGGGCGTGAGCGTGCGAGGTTGCCATTTGTAAAGAAAGGAAGAAAAGAACGGGGAGAAATTGAAGTAACGAGCAAAAGAAATATAAAAAAGGGGTGCAACACGAGGACTTCCCAAGTGGTCACCCAACTTAGTACTACTCTCGCCCAAGCACGCTTAACTGCGGAGTTCTGATGGGATCCGGTGCATTAGTGCTGGTATGATCGCACCCGACATGTCATGCGCACAAATTGCATTTAACGCATGCGGGGTGGGCATGATCGAGGCGACGGTGGGTGCACGCACGTGCTGGGAACGGCCGGCGGGGCCCGCGCGGACACGTCGGGGAGAAGAAATATAAAAAAGGGGTGCAACACGAGGACTTCCCAAGTGGTCACCCAACTTAGTACTACTCTCGCCCAAGCACGCTTAACTGCGGAGTTCTGATGGGATCCGGTGCATTAGTGCTGGTATGATCGCACCCGATATGCCATGCGCACAAATTGCATTTAACGCATGCGGGGTGGGCATGATCGAGGCGACGGTGGGTGCACGCACGTGCTGGGAACGGCCGGCGGGGCCCGCGCGGACACGTCGGGGAGAAGAAACGCGATGGGCGTGAGCGTGCGAGGTTGCCATTTGTAAAGAAAGGAAGAAAAGAACGGGGAGAAATTGAAGTAACGAGCAAAAGAAATATAAAAAAGGGGTGCAACACGAGGACTTCCCAAGTGGTCACCCAACTTAGTACTACTCTCGCCCAAGCACGCTTAACTGCGGAGTTCTGATGGGATCCGGTGCATTAGTGCTGGTATGATCGCACCCGACATGCCATGCGCACAAATTGCATTTAACGCATGCGGGGTGGGCATGATCGAGGCGACGGTGGGTGCACGCACGTGCTGGGAACGGCCGGCGGGGCCCGCGCGGACACGTCGGGGAGAAGAAATATAAAAAAGGGGTGCAACACGAGGACTTCCCAAGTGGTCACCCAACTTAGTACTACTCTCGCCCAAGCACGCTTAACTGCGGAGTTCTGATGGGATCCGGTGCATTAGTGCTGGTATGATCGCACCCGACATGCCATGCGCACAAATTGCATTTAACGCATGCGGGGTGGGCATGATCGAGGCGACGGTGGGTGCACGCACGTGCTGGGAACGGCCGGCGGGGCCCGCGCGGACACGTCGGGGAGAAGAAACGCGATGGGCGTGAGCGTGCGAGGTTGCCATTTGTAAAGAAAGGAAGAAAAGAACGGGGAGAAATTGAAGTAACGAGCAAAAGAAATATAAAAAAGGGGTGCAACACGAGGACTTCCCAAGTGGTCACCCAACTTAGTACTACTCTCGCCCAAGCACGCTTAACTGCGGAGTTCTGATGGGATCCGGTGCATTAGTGCTGGTATGATCGCACCCGACATGTCATGCGCACAAATTGCATTTAACGCATGCGGGGTGGGCATGATCGAGGCGACGGTGGGTGCACGCACGTGCTGGGAACGGCCGGCGGGGCCCGCGCGGACACGTCGGGGAGAAGAAATATAAAAAAGGGGTGCAACACGAGGACTTCCCAAGTGGTCACCGAACTTAGTACTACTCTCGCCCAAGCACGCTTAACTGCGGAGTTCTGATGGGATCCGGTGCATTAGTGCTGGTATGATCGCACCCGACATGCCATGCGCACAAATTGCATTTAACGCATGCGGGGTGGGCATGATCGAGGCGACGGTGGGTGCACGCACGTGCTGGGAACGGCCGGCGGGGCCCGCGCGGACACGTCGGGGAGAAGAAACGCGATGGGCGTGAGCGTGCGAGGTTGCCATTTGTAAAGAAAGGAAGAAAAGAACGGGGAGAAATTGAAGTAACGAGCAAAAGAAATATAAAAAAGGGGTGCAACACGAGGACTTCCCAAGTGGTCACCCAACTTAGTACTACTCTCGCCCAAGCACGCTTAACTGCGGAGTTCTGATGGGATCCGGTGCATTAGTGCTGGTATGATCGCACCCGACATGCCATGCGCACAAATTGCATTTAACGCATGCGGGGTGGGCATGATCGAGGCGACGGTGGGTGCACGCACGTGCTGGGAACGGCCGGCGGGGCCCGCGCGGACACGTCGGGGAGAAGAAATATAAAAAAGGGGTGCAACACGAGGACTTCCCAAGTGGTCACCCAACTTAGTACTACTCTCGCCCAAGCACGCTTAACTGCGGAGTTCTGATGGGATCCGGTGCATTAGTGCTGGTATGATCGCACCCGACATGCCATGCGCACAAATTGCATTTAACGCATGCGGGGTGGGCATGATCGAGGCGACGGTGGGTGCACGCACGTGCTGGGAACGGCCGGCGGGGCCCGCGCGGACACGTCGGGGAGAAGAAACGCGATGGGCGTGAGCGTGCGAGGTTGCCATTTGTAAAGAAAGGAAGAAAAGAACGGGGAGAAATTGAAGTAACGAGCAAAAGAAATATAAAAAAGGGGTGCAACACGAGGACTTCCCAAGTGGTCACCCAACTTAGTACTACTCTCGCCCAAGCACGCTTAACTGCGGAGTTCTGATGGGATCCGGTGCATTAGTGCTGGTATGATCGCACCCGACATGTCATGCGCACAAATTGCATTTAACGCATGCGGGGTGGGCATGATCGAGGCGACGGTGGGTGCACGCACGTGCTGGGAACGGCCGGCGGGGCCCGCGCGGACACGTCGGGGAGAAGAAATATAAAAAAGGGGTGCAACACGAGGACTTCCCAAGTGGTCACCCAACTTAGTACTACTCTCGCCCAAGCACGCTTCACTGCGGAGTTCTGATGGGATCCGGTGCATTAGTGCTGGTATGATCGCACCCGACATGCCATGCGCACAAATTGCATTTAACGCATGCGGGGTGGGCATGATCGAGGCGACGGTGGGTGCACGCACGTGCTGGGAACGGCCGGCGGGGCCCGCGCGGACACGTCGGGGAGAAGAAACGCGATGGGCGTGAGCGTGCGAGGTTGCCATTTGTAAAGAAAGGAAGAAAAGAACGGGGAGAAATTGAAGTAACGAGCAAAAGAAATATAAAAAAGGGGTGCAACACGAGGACTTCCCAAGTGGTCACCCAACTTAGTACTACTCTCGCCCAAGCACGCTTAACTGCGGAGTTCTGATGGGATCCGGTGCATTAGTGCTGGTATGATCGCACCCGACATGCCATGCGCACAAATTGCATTTAACGCATGCGGGGTGGGCATGATCGAGGCGACGGTGGGTGCACGCACGTGCTGGGAACGGCCGGCGGGGCCCGCGCGGACACGTCGGGGAGAAGAAACGCGATGGGCGTGAGCGTGCGAGGTTGCCATTTGTAAAGAAAGGAAGAAAAGAACGGGGAGAAATTGAAGTAACGAGCAAAAGAAATATAAAAAAGGGGTGCAACACGAGGACTTCCCAAGTGGTCACCCAACTTAGTACTACTCTCGCCCAAGCACGCTTAACTGCGGAGTTCTGATGGGATCCGGTGCATTAGTGCTGGTATGATCGCACCCGACATGTCATGCGCACAAATTGCATTTAACGCATGCGGGGTGGGCATGATCGAGGCGACGGTGGGTGCACGCACGTGCTGGGAACGGCCGGCGGGGCCCGCGCGGACACGTCGGGGAGAAGAAATATAAAAAAGGGGTGCAACACGAGGACTTCCCAAGTGGTCACCCAACTTAGTACTACTCTCGCCCAAGCACGCTTAACTGCGGAGTTCTGATGGGATCCGGTGCATTAGTGCTGGTATGATCGCACCCGACATGCCATGCGCACAAATTGCATTTAACGCATGCGGGGTGGGCATGATCGAGGCGACGGTGGGTGCACGCACGTGCTGGGAACGGCCGGCGGGGCCCGCGCGGACACGTCGGGGAGAAGAAACGCGATGGGCGTGAGCGTGCGAGGTTGCCATTTGTAAAGAAAGGAAGAAAAGAACGGGGAGAAATTGAAGTAACGAGCAAAAGAAATATAAAAAAGGGGTGCAACACGAGGACTTCCCAAGTGGTCACCCAACTTAGTACTACTCTCGCCCAAGCACGCTTAACTGCGGAGTTCTGATGGGATCCGGTGCATTAGTGCTGGTATGATCGCACCCGACATGCCATGCGCACAAATTGCATTTAACGCATGCGGGGTGGGCATGATCGAGGCGACGGTGGGTGCACGCACGTGCTGGGAACGGCCGGCGGGGCCCGCGCGGACACGTCGGGGAGAAGAAATATAAAAAAGGGGTGCAACACGAGGACTTCCCAAGTGGTCACCCAACTTAGTACTACTCTCGCCCAAGCACGCTTAACTGCGGAGTTCTGATGGGATCCGGTGCATTAGTGCTGGTATGATCGCACCCGACATGCCATGCGCACAAATTGCATTTAACGCATGCGGGGTGGGCATGATCGAGGCGACGGTGGGTGCACGCACGTGCTGGGAACGGCCGGCGGGGCCCGCGCGGACACGTCGGGGAGAAGAAACGCGATGGGCGTGAGCGTGCGAGGTTGCCATTTGTAAAGAAAGGAAGAAAAGAACGGGGAGAAATTGAAGTAACGAGCAAAAGAAATATAAAAAAGGGGTGCAACACGAGGACTTCCCAAGTGGTCACCCAACTTAGTACTACTCTCGCCCAAGCACGCTTAACTGCGGAGTTCTGATGGGATCCGGTGCATTAGTGCTGGTATGATCGCACCCGACATGTCATGCGCACAAATTGCATTTAACGCATGCGGGGTGGGCATGATCGAGGCGACGGTGGGTGCACGCACGTGCTGGGAACGGCCGGCGGGGCCCGCGCGGACACGTCGGGGAGAAGAAATATAAAAAAGGGGTGCAACACGAGGACTTCCCAAGTGGTCACCCAACTTAGTACTACTCTCGCCCAAGCACGCTTAACTGCGGAGTTCTGATGGGATCCGGTGCATTAGTGCTGGTATGATCGCACCCGACATGCCATGCGCACAAATTGCATTTAACGCATGCGGGGTGGGCATGATCGAGGCGACGGTGGGTGCACGCACGTGCTGGGAACGGCCGGCGGGGCCCGCGCGGACACGTCGGGGAGAAGAAACGCGATGGGCGTGAGCGTGCGAGGTTGCCATTTGTAAAGAAAGGAAGAAAAGAACGGGGAGAAATTGAAGTAACGAGCAAAAGAAATATAAAAAAGGGGTGCAACACGAGGACTTCCCAAGTGGTCACCCAACTTAGTACTACTCTCGCCCAAGCACGCTTAACTGCGGAGTTCTGATGGGATCCGGTGCATTAGTGCTGGTATGATCGCACCCGACATGCCATGCGCACAAATTGCATTTAACGCATGCGGGGTGGGCATGATCGAGGCGACGGTGGGTGCACGCACGTGCTGGGAACGGCCGGCGGGGCCCGCGCGGACACGTCGGGGAGAAGAAACGCGATGGGCGTGAGCGTGCGAGGTTGCCATTTGTAAAGAAAGGAAGAAAAGAACGGGGAGAAATTGAAGTAACGAGCAAAAGAAATATAAAAAAGGGGTGCAACACGAGGACTTCCCAAGTGGTCACCCAACTTAGTACTACTCTCGCCCAAGCACGCTTAACTGCGGAGTTCTGATGGGATCCGGTGCATTAGTGCTGGTATGATCGCACCCGACATGTCATGCGCACAAATTGCATTTAACGCATGCGGGGTGGGCATGATCGAGGCGACGGTGGGTGCACGCACGTGCTGGGAACGGCCGGCGGGGCCCGCGCGGACACGTCGGGGAGAAGAAATATAAAAAAGGGGTGCAACACGAGGACTTCCCAAGTGGTCACCCAACTTAGTACTACTCTCGCCCAAGCACGCTTAACTGCGGAGTTCTGATGGGATCCGGTGCATTAGTGCTGGTATGATCGCACCCGACATGCCATGCGCACAAATTGCATTTAACGCATGCGGGGTGGGCATGATCGAGGCGACGGTGGGTGCACGCACGTGCTGGGAACGGCCGGCGGGGCCCGCGCGGACACGTCGGGGAGAAGAAACGCGATGGGCGTGAGCGTGCGAGGTTGCCATTTGTAAAGAAAGGAAGAAAAGAACGGGGAGAAATTGAAGTAACGAGCAAAAGAAATATAAAAAAGGGGTGCAACACGAGGACTTCCCAAGTGGTCACCCAACTTAGTACTACTCTCGCCCAAGCACGCTTAACTGCGGAGTTCTGATGGGATCCGGTGCATTAGTGCTGGTATGATCGCACCCGACATGCCATGCGCACAAATTGCATTTAACGCATGCGGGGTGGGCATGATCGAGGCGACGGTGGGTGCACGCACGTGCTGGGAACGGCCGGCGGGGCCCGCGCGGACACGTCGGGGAGAAGAAATATAAAAAAGGGGTGCAACACGAGGACTTCCCAAGTGGTCACCCAACTTAGTACTACTCTCGCCCAAGCACGCTTAACTGCGGAGTTCTGATGGGATCCGGTGCATTAGTGCTGGTATGATCGCACCCGACATGCCATGCGCACAAATTGCATTTAACGCATGCGGGGTGGGCATGATCGAGGCGACGGTGGGTGCACGCACGTGCTGGGAACGGCCGGCGGGGCCCGCGCGGACACGTCGGGGAGAAGAAACGCGATGGGCGTGAGCGTGCGAGGTTGCCATTTGTAAAGAAAGGAAGAAAAGAACGGGGAGAAATTGAAGTAACGAGCAAAAGAAATATAAAAAAGGGGTGCAACACGAGGACTTCCCAAGTGGTCACCCAACTTAGTACTACTCTCGCCCAAGCACGCTTAACTGCGGAGTTCTGATGGGATCCGGTGCATTAGTGCTGGTATGATCGCACCCGACATGCCATGCGCACAAATTGCATTTAACGCATGCGGGGTGGGCATGATCGAGGCGACGGTGGGTGCACGCACGTGCTGGGAACGGCCGGCGGGGCCCGCGCGGACACGTCGGGGAGAAGAAACGCGATGGGCGTGAGCGTGCGAGGTTGCCATTTGTAAAGAAAGGAAGAAAAGAACGGGGAGAAATTGAAGTAACGAGCAAAAGAAATATAAAAAAGGGGTGCAACACGAGGACTTCCCAAGTGGTCACCCAACTTAGTACTACTCTCGCCCAAGCACGCTTAACTGCGGAGTTCTGATGGGATCCGGTGCATTAGTGCTGGTATGATCGCACCCGACATGTCATGCGCACAAATTGCATTTAACGCATGCGGGGTGGGCATGATCGAGGCGACGGTGGGTGCACGCACGTGCTGGGAACGGCCGGCGGGGCCCGCGCGGACACGTCGGGGAGAAGAAATATAAAAAAGGGGTGCAACACGAGGACTTCCCAAGTGGTCACCCAACTTAGTACTACTCTCGCCCAAGCACGCTTAACTGCGGAGTTCTGATGGGATCCGGTGCATTAGTGCTGGTATGATCGCACCCGACATGCCATGCGCACAAATTGCATTTAACGCATGCGGGGTGGGCATGATCGAGGCGACGGTGGGTGCACGCACGTGCTGGGAACGGCCGGCGGGGCCCGCGCGGACACGTCGGGGAGAAGAAACGCGATGGGCGTGAGCGTGCGAGGTTGCCATTTGTAAAGAAAGGAAGAAAAGAACGGGGAGAAATTGAAGTAACGAGCAAAAGAAATATAAAAAAGGGGTGCAACACGAGGACTTCCCAAGTGGTCACCCAACTTAGTACTACTCTCGCCCAAGCACGCTTAACTGCGGAGTTCTGATGGGATCCGGTGCATTAGTGCTGGTATGATCGCACCCGACATGCCATGCGCACAAATTGCATTTAACGCATGCGGGGTGGGCATGATCGAGGCGACGGTGGGTGCACGCACGTGCTGGGAACGGCCGGCGGGGCCCGCGCGGACACGTCGGGGAGAAGAAATATAAAAAAGGGGTGCAACACGAGGACTTCCCAAGTGGTCACCCAACTTAGTACTACTCTCGCCCAAGCACGCTTAACTGCGGAGTTCTGATGGGATCCGGTGCATTAGTGCTGGTATGATCGCACCCGACATGCCATGCGCACAAATTGCATTTAACGCATGCGGGGTGGGCATGATCGAGGCGACGGTGGGTGCACGCACGTGCTGGGAACGGCCGGCGGGGCCCGCGCGGACACGTCGGGGAGAAGAAACGCGATGGGCGTGAGCGTGCGAGGTTGCCATTTGTAAAGAAAGGAAGAAAAGAACGGGGAGAAATTGAAGTAACGAGCAAAAGAAATATAAAAAAGGGGTGCAACACGAGGACTTCCCAAGTGGTCACCCAACTTAGTACTACTCTCGCCCAAGCACGCTTAACTGCGGAGTTCTGATGGGATCCGGTGCATTAGTGCTGGTATGATCGCACCCGACATGTCATGCGCACAAATTGCATTTAACGCATGCGGGGTGGGCATGATCGAGGCGACGGTGGGTGCACGCACGTGCTGGGAACGGCCGGCGGGGCCCGCGCGGACACGTCGGGGAGAAGAAATATAAAAAAGGGGTGCAACACGAGGACTTCCCAAGTGGTCACCCAACTTAGTACTACTCTCGCCCAAGCACGCTTAACTGCGGAGTTCTGATGGGATCCGGTGCATTAGTGCTGGTATGATCGCACCCGACATGCCATGCGCACAAATTGCATTTAACGCATGCGGGGTGGGCATGATCGAGGCGACGGTGGGTGCACGCACGTGCTGGGAACGGCCGGCGGGGCCCGCGCGGACACGTCGGGGAGAAGAAACGCGATGGGCGTGAGCGTGCGAGGTTGCCATTTGTAAAGAAAGGAAGAAAAGAACGGGGAGAAATTGAAGTAACGAGCAAAAGAAATATAAAAAAGGGGTGCAACACGAGGACTTCCCAAGTGGTCACCCAACTTAGTACTACTCTCGCCCAAGCACGCTTAACTGCGGAGTTCTGATGGGATCCGGTGCATTAGTGCTGGTATGATCGCACCCGACATGCCATGCGCACAAATTGCATTTAACGCATGCGGGGTGGGCATGATCGAGGCGACGGTGGGTGCACGCACGTGCTGGGAACGGCCGGCGGGGCCCGCGCGGACACGTCGGGGAGAAGAAATATAAAAAAGGGGTGCAACACGAGGACTTCCCAAGTGGTCACCCAACTTAGTACTACTCTCGCCCAAGCACGCTTAACTGCGGAGTTCTGATGGGATCCGGTGCATTAGTGCTGGTATGATCGCACCCGACATGCCATGCGCACAAATTGCATTTAACGCATGCGGGGTGGGCATGATCGAGGCGACGGTGGGTGCACGCACGTGCTGGGAACGGCCGGCGGGGCCCGCGCGGACACGTCGGGGAGAAGAAACGCGATGGGCGTGAGCGTGCGAGGTTGCCATTTGTAAAGAAAGGAAGAAAAGAACGGGGAGAAATTGAAGTAACGAGCAAAAGAAATATAAAAAAGGGGTGCAACACGAGGACTTCCCAAGTGGTCACCCAACTTAGTACTACTCTCGCCCAAGCACGCTTAACTGCGGAGTTCTGATGGGATCCGGTGCATTAGTGCTGGTATGATCGCACCCGACATGCCATGCGCACAAATTGCATTTAACGCATGCGGGGTGGGCATGATCGAGGCGACGGTGGGTGCACGCACGTGCTGGGAACGGCCGGCGGGGCCCGCGCGGACACGTCGGGGAGAAGAAATATAAAAAAGGGGTGCAACACGAGGACTTCCCAAGTGGTCACCCAACTTAGTACTACTCTCGCCCAAGCACGCTTAACTGCGGAGTTCTGATGGGATCCGGTGCATTAGTGCTGGTATGATCGCACCCGACATGCCATGCGCACAAATTGCATTTAACGCATGCGGGGTGGGCATGATCGAGGCGACGGTGGGTGCACGCACGTGCTGGGAACGGCCGGCGGGGCCCGCGCGGACACGTCGGGGAGAAGAAACGCGATGGGCGTGAGCGTGCGAGGTTGCCATTTGTAAAGAAAGGAAGAAAAGAACGGGGAGAAATTGAAGTAACGAGCAAAAGAAATATAAAAAAGGGGTGCAACACGAGGACTTCCCAAGTGGTCACCCAACTTAGTACTACTCTCGCCCAAGCACGCTTAACTGCGGAGTTCTGATGGGATCCGGTGCATTAGTGCTGGTATGATCGCACCCGACATGTCATGCGCACAAATTGCATTTAACGCATGCGGGGTGGGCATGATCGAGGCGACGGTGGGTGCACGCACGTGCTGGGAACGGCCGGCGGGGCCCGCGCGGACACGTCGGGGAGAAGAAATATAAAAAAGGGGTGCAACACGAGGACTTCCCAAGTGGTCACCCAACTTAGTACTACTCTCGCCCAAGCACGCTTAACTGCGGAGTTCTGATGGGATCCGGTGCATTAGTGCTGGTATGATCGCACCCGACATGCCATGCGCACAAATTGCATTTAACGCATGCGGGGTGGGCATGATCGAGGCGACGGTGGGTGCACGCACGTGCTGGGAACGGCCGGCGGGGCCCGCGCGGACACGTCGGGGAGAAGAAACGCGATGGGCGTGAGCGTGCGAGGTTGCCATTTGTAAAGAAAGGAAGAAAAGAACGGGGAGAAATTGAAGTAACGAGCAAAAGAAATATAAAAAAGGGGTGCAACACGAGGACTTCCCAAGTGGTCACCCAACTTAGTACTACTCTCGCCCAAGCACGCTTAACTGCGGAGTTCTGATGGGATCCGGTGCATTAGTGCTGGTATGATCGCACCCGACATGCCATGCGCACAAATTGCATTTAACGCATGCGGGGTGGGCATGATCGAGGCGACGGTGGGTGCACGCACGTGCTGGGAACGGCCGGCGGGGCCCGCGCGGACACGTCGGGGAGAAGAAACGCGATGGGCGTGAGCGTGCGAGGTTGCCATTTGTAAAGAAAGGAAGAAAAGAACGGGGAGAAATTGAAGTAACGAGCAAAAGAAATATAAAAAAGGGGTGCAACACGAGGACTTCCCAAGTGGTCACCCAACTTAGTACTACTCTCGCCCAAGCACGCTTAACTGCGGAGTTCTGATGGGATCCGGTGCATTAGTGCTGGTATGATCGCACCCGACATGTCATGCGCACAAATTGCATTTAACGCATGCGGGGTGGGCATGATCGAGGCGACGGTGGGTGCACGCACGTGCTGGGAACGGCCGGCGGGGCCCGCGCGGACACGTCGGGGAGAAGAAATATAAAAAAGGGGTGCAACACGAGGACTTCCCAAGTGGTCACCCAACTTAGTACTACTCTCGCCCAAGCACGCTTAACTGCGGAGTTCTGATGGGATCCGGTGCATTAGTGCTGGTATGATCGCACCCGACATGCCATGCGCACAAATTGCATTTAACGCATGCGGGGTGGGCATGATCGAGGCGACGGTGGGTGCACGCACGTGCTGGGAACGGCCGGCGGGGCCCGCGCGGACACGTCGGGGAGAAGAAACGCGATGGGCGTGAGCGTGCGAGGTTGCCATTTGTAAAGAAAGGAAGAAAAGAACGGGGAGAAATTGAAGTAACGAGCAAAAGAAATATAAAAAAGGGGTGCAACACGAGGACTTCCCAAGTGGTCACCCAACTTAGTACTACTCTCGCCCAAGCACGCTTAACTGCGGAGTTCTGATGGGATCCGGTGCATTAGTGCTGGTATGATCGCACCCGACATGCCATGCGCACAAATTGCATTTAACGCATGCGGGGTGGGCATGATCGAGGCGACGGTGGGTGCACGCACGTGCTGGGAACGGCCGGCGGGGCCCGCGCGGACACGTCGGGGAGAAGAAATATAAAAAAGGGGTGCAACACGAGGACTTCCCAAGTGGTCATCCAACTTAGTACTACTCTCGCCCAAGCACGCTTAACTGCGGAGTTCTGATGGGATCCGGTGCATTAGTGCTGGTATGATCGCACCCGACATGCCATGCGCACAAATTGCATTTAACGCATGCGGGGTGGGCATGATCGAGGCGACGGTGGGTGCACGCACGTGCTGGGAACGGCCGGCGGGGCCCGCGCGGACACGTCGGGGAGAAGAAACGCGATGGGCGTGAGCGTGCGAGGTTGCCATTTGTAAAGAAAGGAAGAAAAGAACGGGGAGAAATTGAAGTAACGAGCAAAAGAAATATAAAAAAGGGGTGCAACACGAGGACTTCCCAAGTGGTCACCCAACTTAGTACTACTCTCGCCCAAGCACGCTTAACTGCGGAGTTCTGATGGGATCCGGTGCATTAGTGCTGGTATGATCGCACCCGACATGTCATGCGCACAAATTGCATTTAACGCATGCGGGGTGGGCATGATCGAGGCGACGGTGGGTGCACGCACGTGCTGGGAACGGCCGGCGGGGCCCGCGCGGACACGTCGGGGAGAAGAAATATAAAAAAGGGGTGCAACACGAGGACTTCCCAAGTGGTCACCCAACTTAGTACTACTCTCGCCCAAGCACGCTTAACTGCGGAGTTCTGATGGGATCCGGTGCATTAGTGCTGGTATGATCGCACCCGACATGCCATGCGCACAAATTGCATTTAACGCATGCGGGGTGGGCATGATCGAGGCGACGGTGGGTGCACGCACGTGCTGGGAACGGCCGGCGGGGCCCGCGCGGACACGTCGGGGAGAAGAAACGCGATGGGCGTGAGCGTGCGAGGTTGCCATTTGTAAAGAAAGGAAGAAAAGAACGGGGAGAAATTGAAGTAACGAGCAAAAGAAATATAAAAAAGGGGTGCAACACGAGGACTTCCCAAGTGGTCACCCAACTTAGTACTACTCTCGCCCAAGCACGCTTAACTGCGGAGTTCTGATGGGATCCGGTGCATTAGTGCTGGTATGATCGCACCCGACATGCCATGCGCACAAATTGCATTTAACGCATGCGGGGTGGGCATGATCGAGGCGACGGTGGGTGCACGCACGTGCTGGGAACGGCCGGCGGGGCCCGCGCGGACACGTCGGGGAGAAGAAACGCGATGGGCGTGAGCGTGCGAGGTTGCCATTTGTAAAGAAAGGAAGAAAAGAACGGGGAGAAATTGAAGTAACGAGCAAAAGAAATATAAAAAAGGGGTGCAACACGAGGACTTCCCAAGTGGTCACCCAACTTAGTACTACTCTCGCCCAAGCACGCTTAACTGCGGAGTTCTGATGGGATCCGGTGCATTAGTGCTGGTATGATCGCACCCGACATGTCATGCGCACAAATTGCATTTAACGCATGCGGGGTGGGCATGATCGAGGCGACGGTGGGTGCACGCACGTGCTGGGAACGGCCGGCGGGGCCCGCGCGGACACGTCGGGGAGAAGAAATATAAAAAAGGGGTGCAACACGAGGACTTCCCAAGTGGTCACCCAACTTAGTACTACTCTCGCCCAAGCACGCTTAACTGCGGAGTTCTGATGGGATCCGGTGCATTAGTGCTGGTATGATCGCACCCGACATGCCATGCGCACAAATTGCATTTAACGCATGCGGGGTGGGCATGATCGAGGCGACGGTGGGTGCACGCACGTGCTGGGAACGGCCGGCGGGGCCCGCGCGGACACGTCGGGGAGAAGAAACGCGATGGGCGTGAGCGTGCGAGGTTGCCATTTGTAAAGAAAGGAAGAAAAGAACGGGGAGAAATTGAAGTAACGAGCAAAAGAAATATAAAAAAGGGGTGCAACACGAGGACTTCCCAAGTGGTCACCCAACTTAGTACTACTCTCGCCCAAGCACGCTTAACTGCGGAGTTCTGATGGGATCCGGTGCATTAGTGCTGGTATGATCGCACCCGACATGCCATGCGCACAAATTGCATTTAACGCATGCGGGGTGGGCATGATCGAGGCGACGGTGGGTGCACGCACGTGCTGGGAACGGCCGGCGGGGCCCGCGCGGACACGTCGGGGAGAAGAAATATAAAAAAGGGGTGCAACACGAGGACTTCCCAAGTGGTCACCCAACTTAGTACTACTCTCGCCCAAGCACGCTTAACTGCGGAGTTCTGATGGGATCCGGTGCATTAGTGCTGGTATGATCGCACCCGACATGCCATGCGCACAAATTGCATTTAACGCATGCGGGGTGGGCATGATCGAGGCGACGGTGGGTGCACGCACGTGCTGGGAACGGCCGGCGGGGCCCGCGCGGACACGTCGGGGAGAAGAAACGCGATGGGCGTGAGCGTGCGAGGTTGCCATTTGTAAAGAAAGGAAGAAAAGAACGGGGAGAAATTGAAGTAACGAGCAAAAGAAATATAAAAAAGGGGTGCAACACGAGGACTTCCCAAGTGGTCACCCAACTTAGTACTACTCTCGCCCAAGCACGCTTAACTGCGGAGTTCTGATGGGATCCGGTGCATTAGTGCTGGTATGATCGCACCCGACATGCCATGCGCACAAATTGCATTTAACGCATGCGGGGTGGGCATGATCGAGGCGACGGTGGGTGCACGCACGTGCTGGGAACGGCCGGCGGGGCCCGCGCGGACACGTCGGGGAGAAGAAATATAAAAAAGGGGTGCAACACGAGGACTTCCCAAGTGGTCACCCAACTTAGTACTACTCTCGCCCAAGCACGCTTAACTGCGGAGTTCTGATGGGATCCGGTGCATTAGTGCTGGTATGATCGCACCCGACATGCCATGCGCACAAATTGCATTTAACGCATGCGGGGTGGGCATGATCGAGGCGACGGTGGGTGCACGCACGTGCTGGGAACGGCCGGCGGGGCCCGCGCGGACACGTCGGGGAGAAGAAACGCGATGGGCGTGAGCGTGCGAGGTTGCCATTTGTAAAGAAAGGAAGAAAAGAACGGGGAGAAATTGAAGTAACGAGCAAAAGAAATATAAAAAAGGGGTGCAACACGAGGACTTCCCAAGTGGTCACCCAACTTAGTACTACTCTCGCCCAAGCACGCTTAACTGCGGAGTTCTGATGGGATCCGGTGCATTAGTGCTGGTATGATCGCACCCGACATGCCATGCGCACAAATTGCATTTAACGCATGCGGGGTGGGCATGATCGAGGCGACGGTGGGTGCACGCACGTGCTGGGAACGGCCGGCGGGGCCCGCGCGGACACGTCGGGGAGAAGAAACGCGATGGGCGTGAGCGTGCGAGGTTGCCATTTGTAAAGAAAGGAAGAAAAGAACGGGGAGAAATTGAAGTAACGAGCAAAAGAAATATAAAAAAGGGGTGCAACACGAGGACTTCCCAAGTGGTCACCCAACTTAGTACTACTCTCGCCCAAGCACGCTTAACTGCGGAGTTCTGATGGGATCCGGTGCATTAGTGCTGGTATGATCGCACCCGACATGTCATGCGCACAAATTGCATTTAACGCATGCGGGGTGGGCATGATCGAGGCGACGGTGGGTGCACGCACGTGCTGGGAACGGCCGGCGGGGCCCGCGCGGACACGTCGGGGAGAAGAAATATAAAAAAGGGGTGCAACACGAGGACTTCCCAAGTGGTCACCCAACTTAGTACTACTCTCGCCCAAGCACGCTTAACTGCGGAGTTCTGATGGGATCCGGTGCATTAGTGCTGGTATGATCGCACCCGACATGCCATGCGCACAAATTGCATTTAACGCATGCGGGGTGGGCATGATCGAGGCGACGGTGGGTGCACGCACGTGCTGGGAACGGCCGGCGGGGCCCGCGCGGACACGTCGGGGAGAAGAAACGCGATGGGCGTGAGCGTGCGAGGTTGCCATTTGTAAAGAAAGGAAGAAAAGAACGGGGAGAAATTGAAGTAACGAGCAAAAGAAATATAAAAAAGGGGTGCAACACGAGGACTTCCCAAGTGGTCACCCAACTTAGTACTACTCTCGCCCAAGCACGCTTAACTGCGGAGTTCTGATGGGATCCGGTGCATTAGTGCTGGTATGATCGCACCCGACATGTCATGCGCACAAATTGCATTTAACGCATGCGGGGTGGGCATGATCGAGGCGACGGTGGGTGCACGCACGTGCTGGGAACGGCCGGCGGGGCCCGCGCGGACACGTCGGGGAGAAGAAATATAAAAAAGGGGTGCAACACGAGGACTTCCCAAGTGGTCACCCAACTTAGTACTACTCTCGCCCAAGCACGCTTAACTGCGGAGTTCTGATGGGATCCGGTGCATTAGTGCTGGTATGATCGCACCCGACATGCCATGCGCACAAATTGCATTTAACGCATGCGGGGTGGGCATGATCGAGGCGACGGTGGGTGCACGCACGTGCTGGGAACGGCCGGCGGGGCCCGCGCGGACACGTCGGGGAGAAGAAACGCGATGGGCGTGAGCGTGCGAGGTTGCCATTTGTAAAGAAAGGAAGAAAAGAACGGGGAGAAATTGAAGTAACGAGCAAAAGAAATATAAAAAAGGGGTGCAACACGAGGACTTCCCAAGTGGTCACCCAACTTAGTACTACTCTCGCCCAAGCACGCTTAACTGCGGAGTTCTGATGGGATCCGGTGCATTAGTGCTGGTATGATCGCACCCGACATGCCATGCGCACAAATTGCATTTAACGCATGCGGGGTGGGCATGATCGAGGCGACGGTGGGTGCACGCACGTGCTGGGAACGGCCGGCGGGGCCCGCGCGGACACGTCGGGGAGAAGAAATATAAAAAAGGGGTGCAACACGAGGACTTCCCAAGTGGTCACCCAACTTAGTACTACTCTCGCCCAAGCACGCTTAACTGCGGAGTTCTGATGGGATCCGGTGCATTAGTGCTGGTATGATCGCACCCGACATGCCATGCGCACAAATTGCATTTAACGCATGCGGGGTGGGCATGATCGAGGCGACGGTGGGTGCACGCACGTGCTGGGAACGGCCGGCGGGGCCCGCGCGGACACGTCGGGGAGAAGAAACGCGATGGGCGTGAGCGTGCGAGGTTGCCATTTGTAAAGAAAGGAAGAAAAGAACGGGGAGAAATTGAAGTAACGAGCAAAAGAAATATAAAAAAGGGGTGCAACACGAGGACTTCCCAAGTGGTCACCCAACTTAGTACTACTCTCGCCCAAGCACGCTTAACTGCGGAGTTCTGATGGGATCCGGTGCATTAGTGCTGGTATGATCGCACCCGACATGCCATGCGCACAAATTGCATTTAACGCATGCGGGGTGGGCATGATCGAGGCGACGGTGGGTGCACGCACGTGCTGGGAACGGCCGGCGGGGCCCGCGCGGACACGTCGGGGAGAAGAAATATAAAAAAGGGGTGCAACACGAGGACTTCCCAAGTGGTCACCCAACTTAGTACTACTCTCGCCCAAGCACGCTTAACTGCGGAGTTCTGATGGGATCCGGTGCATTAGTGCTGGTATGATCGCACCCGACATGCCATGCGCACAAATTGCATTTAACGCATGCGGGGTGGGCATGATCGAGGCGACGGTGGGTGCACGCACGTGCTGGGAACGGCCGGCGGGGCCCGCGCGGACACGTCGGGGAGAAGAAACGCGATGGGCGTGAGCGTGCGAGGTTGCCATTTGTAAAGAAAGGAAGAAAAGAACGGGGAGAAATTGAAGTAACGAGCAAAAGAAATATAAAAAAGGGGTGCAACACGAGGACTTCCCAAGTGGTCACCCAACTTAGTACTACTCTCGCCCAAGCACGCTTAACTGCGGAGTTCTGATGGGATCCGGTGCATTAGTGCTGGTATGATCGCACCCGACATGTCATGCGCACAAATTGCATTTAACGCATGCGGGGTGGGCATGATCGAGGCGACGGTGGGTGCACGCACGTGCTGGGAACGGCCGGCGGGGCCCGCGCGGACACGTCGGGGAGAAGAAATATAAAAAAGGGGTGCAACACGAGGACTTCCCAAGTGGTCACCCAACTTAGTACTACTCTCGCCCAAGCACGCTTAACTGCGGAGTTCTGATGGGATCCGGTGCATTAGTGCTGGTATGATCGCACCCGACATGCCATGCGCACAAATTGCATTTAACGCATGCGGGGTGGGCATGATCGAGGCGACGGTGGGTGCACGCACGTGCTGGGAACGGCCGGCGGGGCCCGCGCGGACACGTCGGGGAGAAGAAACGCGATGGGCGTGAGCGTGCGAGGTTGCCATTTGTAAAGAAAGGAAGAAAAGAACGGGGAGAAATTGAAGTAACGAGCAAAAGAAATATAAAAAAGGGGTGCAACACGAGGACTTCCCAAGTGGTCACCCAACTTAGTACTACTCTCGCCCAAGCACGCTTAACTGCGGAGTTCTGATGGGATCCGGTGCATTAGTGCTGGTATGATCGCACCCGACATGTCATGCGCACAAATTGCATTTAACGCATGCGGGGTGGGCATGATCGAGGCGACGGTGGGTGCACGCACGTGCTGGGAACGGCCGGCGGGGCCCGCGCGGACACGTCGGGGAGAAGAAATATAAAAAAGGGGTGCAACACGAGGACTTCCCAAGTGGTCACCCAACTTAGTACTACTCTCGCCCAAGCACGCTTAACTGCGGAGTTCTGATGGGATCCGGTGCATTAGTGCTGGTATGATCGCACCCGACATGCCATGCGCACAAATTGCATTTAACGCATGCGGGGTGGGCATGATCGAGGCGACGGTGGGTGCACGCACGTGCTGGGAACGGCCGGCGGGGCCCGCGCGGACACGTCGGGGAGAAGAAACGCGATGGGCGTGAGCGTGCGAGGTTGCCATTTGTAAAGAAAGGAAGAAAAGAACGGGGAGAAATTGAAGTAACGAGCAAAAGAAATATAAAAAAGGGGTGCAACACGAGGACTTCCCAAGTGGTCACCCAACTTAGTACTACTCTCGCCCAAGCACGCTTAACTGCGGAGTTCTGATGGGATCCGGTGCATTAGTGCTGGTATGATCGCACCCGACATGCCATGCGCACAAATTGCATTTAACGCATGCGGGGTGGGCATGATCGAGGCGACGGTGGGTGCACGCACGTGCTGGGAACGGCCGGCGGGGCCCGCGCGGACACGTCGGGGAGAAGAAATATAAAAAAGGGGTGCAACACGAGGACTTCCCAAGTGGTCACCCAACTTAGTACTACTCTCGCCCAAGCACGCTTAACTGCGGAGTTCTGATGGGATCCGGTGCATTAGTGCTGGTATGATCGCACCCGACATGCCATGCGCACAAATTGCATTTAACGCATGCGGGGTGGGCATGATCGAGGCGACGGTGGGTGCACGCACGTGCTGGGAACGGCCGGCGGGGCCCGCGCGGACACGTCGGGGAGAAGAAACGCGATGGGCGTGAGCGTGCGAGGTTGCCATTTGTAAAGAAAGGAAGAAAAGAACGGGGAGAAATTGAAGTAACGAGCAAAAGAAATATAAAAAAGGGGTGCAACACGAGGACTTCCCAAGTGGTCACCCAACTTAGTACTACTCTCGCCCAAGCACGCTTAACTGCGGAGTTCTGATGGGATCCGGTGCATTAGTGCTGGTATGATCGCACCCGAAATGTCATGCGCACAAATTGCATTTAACGCATGCGGGGTGGGCATGATCGAGGCGACGGTGGGTGCACGCACGTGCTGGGAACGGCCGGCGGGGCCCGCGCGGACACGTCGGGGAGAAGAAATATAAAAAAGGGGTGCAACACGAGGACTTCCCAAGTGGTCACCCAACTTAGTACTACTCTCGCCCAAGCACGCTTAACTGCGGAGTTCTGATGGGATCCGGTGCATTAGTGCTGGTATGATCGCACCCGACATGCCATGCGCACAAATTGCATTTAACGCATGCGGGGTGGGCATGATCGAGGCGACGGTGGGTGCACGCACGTGCTGGGAACGGCCGGCGGGGCCCGCGCGGACACGTCGGGGAGAAGAAATATAAAAAAGGGGTGCAACACGAGGACTTCCCAAGTGGTCACCCAACTTAGTACTACTCTCGCCCAAGCACGCTTAACTGCGGAGTTCTGATGGGATCCGGTGCATTAGTGCTGGTATGATCGCACCCGACATGCCATGCGCACAAATTGCATTTAACGCATGCGGGGTGGGCATGATCGAGGCGACGGTGGGTGCACGCACGTGCTGGGAACGGCCGGCGGGGCCCGCGCGGACACGTCGGGGAGAAGAAACGCGATGGGCGTGAGCGTGCGAGGTTGCCATTTGTAAAGAAAGGAAGAAAAGAACGGGGAGAAATTGAAGTAACGAGCAAAAGAAATATAAAAAAGGGGTGCAACACGAGGACTTCCCAAGTGGTCACCCAACTTAGTACTACTCTCGCCCAAGCACGCTTAACTGCGGAGTTCTGATGGGATCCGGTGCATTAGTGCTGGTATGATCGCACCCGACATGCCATGCGCACAAATTGCATTTAACGCATGCGGGGTGGGCATGATCGAGGCGACGGTGGGTGCACGCACGTGCTGGGAACGGCCGGCGGGGCCCGCGCGGACACGTCGGGGAGAAGAAATATAAAAAAGGGGTGCAACACGAGGACTTCCCAAGTGGTCACCCAACTTAGTACTACTCTCGCCCAAGCACGCTTAACTGCGGAGTTCTGATGGGATCCGGTGCATTAGTGCTGGTATGATCGCACCCGACATGCCATGCGCACAAATTGCATTTAACGCATGCGGGGTGGGCATGATCGAGGCGACGGTGGGTGCACGCACGTGCTGGGAACGGCCGGCGGGGCCCGCGCGGACACGTCGGGGAGAAGAAACGCGATGGGCGTGAGCGTGCGAGGTTGCCATTTGTAAAGAAAGGAAGAAAAGAACGGGGAGAAATTGAAGTAACGAGCAAAAGAAATATAAAAAAGGGGTGCAACACGAGGACTTCCCAAGTGGTCACCCAACTTAGTACTACTCTCGCCCAAGCACGCTTAACTGCGGAGTTCTGATGGGATCCGGTGCATTAGTGCTGGTATGATCGCACCCGAAATGTCATGCGCACAAATTGCATTTAACGCATGCGGGGTGGGCATGATCGAGGCGACGGTGGGTGCACGCACGTGCTGGGAACGGCCGGCGGGGCCCGCGCGGACACGTCGGGGAGAAGAAATATAAAAAAGGGGTGCAACACGAGGACTTCCCAAGTGGTCACCCAACTTAGTACTACTCTCGCCCAAGCACGCTTAACTGCGGAGTTCTGATGGGATCCGGTGCATTAGTGCTGGTATGATCGCACCCGACATGCCATGCGCACAAATTGCATTTAACGCATGCGGGGTGGGCATGATCGAGGCGACGGTGGGTGCACGCACGTGCTGGGAACGGCCGGCGGGGCCCGCGCGGACACGTCGGGGAGAAGAAATATAAAAAAGGGGTGCAACACGAGGACTTCCCAAGTGGTCACCCAACTTAGTACTACTCTCGCCCAAGCACGCTTAACTGCGGAGTTCTGATGGGATCCGGTGCATTAGTGCTGGTATGATCGCACCCGACATGCCATGCGCACAAATTGCATTTAACGCATGCGGGGTGGGCATGATCGAGGCGACGGTGGGTGCACGCACGTGCTGGGAACGGCCGGCGGGGCCCGCGCGGACACGTCGGGGAGAAGAAACGCGATGGGCGTGAGCGTGCGAGGTTGCCATTTGTAAAGAAAGGAAGAAAAGAACGGGGAGAAATTGAAGTAACGAGCAAAAGAAATATAAAAAAGGGGTGCAACACGAGGACTTCCCAAGTGGTCACCCAACTTAGTACTACTCTCGCCCAAGCACGCTTAACTGCGGAGTTCTGATGGGATCCGGTGCATTAGTGCTGGTATGATCGCACCCGACATGTCATGCGCACAAATTGCATTTAACGCATGCGGGGTGGGCATGATCGAGGCGACGGTGGGTGCACGCACGTGCTGGGAACGGCCGGCGGGGCCCGCGCGGACACGTCGGGGAGAAGAAATATAAAAAAGGGGTGCAACACGAGGACTTCCCAAGTGGTCACCCAACTTAGTACTACTCTCGCCCAAGCACGCTTAACTGCGGAGTTCTGATGGGATCCGGTGCATTAGTGCTGGTATGATCGCACCCGACATGCCATGCGCACAAATTGCATTTAACGCATGCGGGGTGGGCATGATCGAGGCGACGGTGGGTGCACGCACGTGCTGGGAACGGCCGGCGGGGCCCGCGCGGACACGTCGGGGAGAAGAAACGCGATGGGCGTGAGCGTGCGAGGTTGCCATTTGTAAAGAAAGGAAGAAAAGAACGGGGAGAAATTGAAGTAACGAGCAAAAGAAATATAAAAAAGGGGTGCAACACGAGGACTTCCCAAGTGGTCACCCAACTTAGTACTACTCTCGCCCAAGCACGCTTAACTGCGGAGTTCTGATGGGATCCGGTGCATTAGTGCTGGTATGATCGCACCCGACATGCCATGCGCACAAATTGCATTTAACGCATGCGGGGTGGGCATGATCGAGGCGACGGTGGGTGCACGCACGTGCTGGGAACGGCCGGCGGGGCCCGCGCGGACACGTCGGGGAGAAGAAATATAAAAAAGGGGTGCAACACGAGGACTTCCCAAGTGGTCACCCAACTTAGTACTACTCTCGCCCAAGCACGCTTAACTGCGGAGTTCTGATGGGATCCGGTGCATTAGTGCTGGTATGATCGCACCCGACATGCCATGCGCACAAATTGCATTTAACGCATGCGGGGTGGGCATGATCGAGGCGACGGTGGGTGCACGCACGTGCTGGGAACGGCCGGCGGGGCCCGCGCGGACACGTCGGGGAGAAGAAACGCGATGGGCGTGAGCGTGCGAGGTTGCCATTTGTAAAGAAAGGAAGAAAAGAACGGGGAGAAATTGAAGTAACGAGCAAAAGAAATATAAAAAAGGGGTGCAACACGAGGACTTCCCAAGTGGTCACCCAACTTAGTACTACTCTCGCCCAAGCACGCTTAACTGCGGAGTTCTGATGGGATCCGGTGCATTAGTGCTGGTATGATCGCACCCGACATGCCATGCGCACAAATTGCATTTAACGCATGCGGGGTGGGCATGATCGAGGCGACGGTGGGTGCACGCACGTGCTGGGAACGGCCGGCGGGGCCCGCGCGGACACGTCGGGGAGAAGAAATATAAAAAAGGGGTGCAACACGAGGACTTCCCAAGTGGTCACCCAACTTAGTACTACTCTCGCCCAAGCACGCTTAACTGCGGAGTTCTGATGGGATCCGGTGCATTAGTGCTGGTATGATCGCACCCGACATGCCATGCGCACAAATTGCATTTAACGCATGCGGGGTGGGCATGATCGAGGCGACGGTGGGTGCACGCACGTGCTGGGAACGGCCGGCGGGGCCCGCGCGGACACGTCGGGGAGAAGAAACGCGATGGGCGTGAGCGTGCGAGGTTGCCATTTGTAAAGAAAGGAAGAAAAGAACGGGGAGAAATTGAAGTAACGAGCAAAAGAAATATAAAAAAGGGGTGCAACACGAGGACTTCCCAAGTGGTCACCCAACTTAGTACTACTCTCGCCCAAGCACGCTTAACTGCGGAGTTCTGATGGGATCCGGTGCATTAGTGCTGGTATGATCGCACCCGACATGCCATGCGCACAAATTGCATTTAACGCATGCGGGGTGGGCATGATCGAGGCGACGGTGGGTGCACGCACGTGCTGGGAACGGCCGGCGGGGCCCGCGCGGACACGTCGGGGAGAAGAAATATAAAAAAGGGGTGCAACACGAGGACTTCCCAAGTGGTCACCCAACTTAGTACTACTCTCGCCCAAGCACGCTTAACTGCGGAGTTCTGATGGGATCCGGTGCATTAGTGCTGGTATGATCGCACCCGACATGCCATGCGCACAAATTGCATTTAACGCATGCGGGGTGGGCATGATCGAGGCGACGGTGGGTGCACGCACGTGCTGGGAACGGCCGGCGGGGCCCGCGCGGACACGTCGGGGAGAAGAAACGCGATGGGCGTGAGCGTGCGAGGTTGCCATTTGTAAAGAAAGGAAGAAAAGAACGGGGAGAAATTGAAGTAACGAGCAAAAGAAATATAAAAAAGGGGTGCAACACGAGGACTTCCCAAGTGGTCACCCAACTTAGTACTACTCTCGCCCAAGCACGCTTAACTGCGGAGTTCTGATGGGATCCGGTGCATTAGTGCTGGTATGATCGCACCCGACATGCCATGCGCACAAATTGCATTTAACGCATGCGGGGTGGGCATGATCGAGGCGACGGTGGGTGCACGCACGTGCTGGGAACGGCCGGCGGGGCCCGCGCGGACACGTCGGGGAGAAGAAATATAAAAAAGGGGTGCAACACGAGGACTTCCCAAGTGGTCACCCAACTTAGTACTACTCTCGCCCAAGCACGCTTAACTGCGGAGTTCTGATGGGATCCGGTGCATTAGTGCTGGTATGATCGCACCCGACATGCCATGCGCACAAATTGCATTTAACGCATGCGGGGTGGGCATGATCGAGGCGACGGTGGGTGCACGCACGTGCTGGGAACGGCCGGCGGGGCCCGCGCGGACACGTCGGGGAGAAGAAACGCGATGGGCGTGAGCGTGCGAGGTTGCCATTTGTAAAGAAAGGAAGAAAAGAACGGGGAGAAATTGAAGTAACGAGCAAAAGAAATATAAAAAAGGGGTGCAACACGAGGACTTCCCAAGTGGTCACCCAACTTAGTACTACTCTCGCCCAAGCACGCTTAACTGCGGAGTTCTGATGGGATCCGGTGCATTAGTGCTGGTATGATCGCACCCGACATGCCATGCGCACAAATTGCATTTAACGCATGCGGGGTGGGCATGATCGAGGCGACGGTGGGTGCACGCACGTGCTGGGAACGGCCGGCGGGGCCCGCGCGGACACGTCGGGGAGAAGAAATATAAAAAAGGGGTGCAACACGAGGACTTCCCAAGTGGTCACCCAACTTAGTACTACTCTCGCCCAAGCACGCTTAACTGCGGAGTTCTGATGGGATCCGGTGCATTAGTGCTGGTATGATCGCACCCGACATGCCATGCGCACAAATTGCATTTAACGCATGCGGGGTGGGCATGATCGAGGCGACGGTGGGTGCACGCACGTGCTGGGAACGGCCGGCGGGGCCCGCGCGGACACGTCGGGGAGAAGAAACGCGATGGGCGTGAGCGTGCGAGGTTGCCATTTGTAAAGAAAGGAAGAAAAGAACGGGGAGAAATTGAAGTAACGAGCAAAAGAAATATAAAAAAGGGGTGCAACACGAGGACTTCCCAAGTGGTCACCCAACTTAGTACTACTCTCGCCCAAGCACGCTTAACTGCGGAGTTCTGATGGGATCCGGTGCATTAGTGCTGGTATGATCGCACCCGACATGTCATGCGCACAAATTGCATTTAACGCATGCGGGGTGGGCATGATCGAGGCGACGGTGGGTGCACGCACGTGCTGGGAACGGCCGGCGGGGCCCGCGCGGACACGTCGGGGAGAAGAAATATAAAAAAGGGGTGCAACACGAGGACTTCCCAAGTGGTCACCCAACTTAGTACTACTCTCGCCCAAGCACGCTTAACTGCGGAGTTCTGATGGGATCCGGTGCATTAGTGCTGGTATGATCGCACCCGACATGCCATGCGCACAAATTGCATTTAACGCATGCGGGGTGGGCATGATCGAGGCGACGGTGGGTGCACGCACGTGCTGGGAACGGCCGGCGGGGCCCGCGCGGACACGTCGGGGAGAAGAAACGCGATGGGCGTGAGCGTGCGAGGTTGCCATTTGTAAAGAAAGGAAGAAAAGAACGGGGAGAAATTGAAGTAACGAGCAAAAGAAATATAAAAAAGGGGTGCAACACGAGGACTTCCCAAGTGGTCACCCAACTTAGTACTACTCTCGCCCAAGCACGCTTAACTGCGGAGTTCTGATGGGATCCGGTGCATTAGTGCTGGTATGATCGCACCCGACATGCCATGCGCACAAATTGCATTTAACGCATGCGGGGTGGGCATGATCGAGGCGACGGTGGGTGCACGCACGTGCTGGGAACGGCCGGCGGGGCCCGCGCGGACACGTCGGGGAGAAGAAATATAAAAAAGGGGTGCAACACGAGGACTTCCCAAGTGGTCACCCAACTTAGTACTACTCTCGCCCAAGCACGCTTAACTGCGGAGTTCTGATGGGATCCGGTGCATTAGTGCTGGTATGATCGCACCCGACATGCCATGCGCACAAATTGCATTTAACGCATGCGGGGTGGGCATGATCGAGGCGACGGTGGGTGCACGCACGTGCTGGGAACGGCCGGCGGGGCCCGCGCGGACACGTCGGGGAGAAGAAACGCGATGGGCGTGAGCGTGCGAGGTTGCCATTTGTAAAGAAAGGAAGAAAAGAACGGGGAGAAATTGAAGTAACGAGCAAAAGAAATATAAAAAAGGGGTGCAACACGAGGACTTCCCAAGTGGTCACCCAACTTAGTACTACTCTCGCCCAAGCACGCTTAACTGCGGAGTTCTGATGGGATCCGGTGCATTAGTGCTGGTATGATCGCACCCGACATGCCATGCGCACAAATTGCATTTAACGCATGCGGGGTGGGCATGATCGAGGCGACGGTGGGTGCACGCACGTGCTGGGAACGGCCGGCGGGGCCCGCGCGGACACGTCGGGGAGAAGAAATATAAAAAAGGGGTGCAACACGAGGACTTCCCAAGTGGTCACCCAACTTAGTACTACTCTCGCCCAAGCACGCTTAACTGCGGAGTTCTGATGGGATCCGGTGCATTAGTGCTGGTATGATCGCACCCGACATGCCATGCGCACAAATTGCATTTAACGCATGCGGGGTGGGCATGATCGAGGCGACGGTGGGTGCACGCACGTGCTGGGAACGGCCGGCGGGGCCCGCGCGGACACGTCGGGGAGAAGAAACGCGATGGGCGTGAGCGTGCGAGGTTGCCATTTGTAAAGAAAGGAAGAAAAGAACGGGGAGAAATTGAAGTAACGAGCAAAAGAAATATAAAAAAGGGGTGCAACACGAGGACTTCCCAAGTGGTCACCCAACTTAGTACTACTCTCGCCCAAGCACGCTTAACTGCGGAGTTCTGATGGGATCCGGTGCATTAGTGCTGGTATGATCGCACCCGACATGCCATGCGCACAAATTGCATTTAACGCATGCGGGGTGGGCATGATCGAGGCGACGGTGGGTGCACGCACGTGCTGGGAACGGCCGGCGGGGCCCGCGCGGACACGTCGGGGAGAAGAAATATAAAAAAGGGGTGCAACACGAGGACTTCCCAAGTGGTCACCCAACTTAGTACTACTCTCGCCCAAGCACGCTTAACTGCGGAGTTCTGATGGGATCCGGTGCATTAGTGCTGGTATGATCGCACCCGACATGCCATGCGCACAAATTGCATTTAACGCATGCGGGGTGGGCATGATCGAGGCGACGGTGGGTGCACGCACGTGCTGGGAACGGCCGGCGGGGCCCGCGCGGACACGTCGGGGAGAAGAAACGCGATGGGCGTGAGCGTGCGAGGTTGCCATTTGTAAAGAAAGGAAGAAAAGAACGGGGAGAAATTGAAGTAACGAGCAAAAGAAATATAAAAAAGGGGTGCAACACGAGGACTTCCCAAGTGGTCACCCAACTTAGTACTACTCTCGCCCAAGCACGCTTAACTGCGGAGTTCTGATGGGATCCGGTGCATTAGTGCTGGTATGATCGCACCCGACATGCCATGCGCACAAATTGCATTTAACGCATGCGGGGTGGGCATGATCGAGGCGACGGTGGGTGCACGCACGTGCTGGGAACGGCCGGCGGGGCCCGCGCGGACACGTCGGGGAGAAGAAATATAAAAAAGGGGTGCAACACGAGGACTTCCCAAGTGGTCACCCAACTTAGTACTACTCTCGCCCAAGCACGCTTAACTGCGGAGTTCTGATGGGATCCGGTGCATTAGTGCTGGTATGATCGCACCCGACATGCCATGCGCACAAATTGCATTTAACGCATGCGGGGTGGGCATGATCGAGGCGACGGTGGGTGCACGCACGTGCTGGGAACGGCCGGCGGGGCCCGCGCGGACACGTCGGGGAGAAGAAACGCGATGGGCGTGAGCGTGCGAGGTTGCCATTTGTAAAGAAAGGAAGAAAAGAACGGGGAGAAATTGAAGTAACGAGCAAAAGAAATATAAAAAAGGGGTGCAACACGAGGACTTCCCAAGTGGTCACCCAACTTAGTACTACTCTCGCCCAAGCACGCTTAACTGCGGAGTTCTGATGGGATCCGGTGCATTAGTGCTGGTATGATCGCACCCGACATGCCATGCGCACAAATTGCATTTAACGCATGCGGGGTGGGCATGATCGAGGCGACGGTGGGTGCACGCACGTGCTGGGAACGGCCGGCGGGGCCCGCGCGGACACGTCGGGGAGAAGAAATATAAAAAAGGGGTGCAACACGAGGACTTCCCAAGTGGTCACCCAACTTAGTACTACTCTCGCCCAAGCACGCTTAACTGCGGAGTTCTGATGGGATCCGGTGCATTAGTGCTGGTATGATCGCACCCGACATGCCATGCGCACAAATTGCATTTAACGCATGCGGGGTGGGCATGATCGAGGCGACGGTGGGTGCACGCACGTGCTGGGAACGGCCGGCGGGGCCCGCGCGGACACGTCGGGGAGAAGAAACGCGATGGGCGTGAGCGTGCGAGGTTGCCATTTGTAAAGAAAGGAAGAAAAGAACGGGGAGAAATTGAAGTAACGAGCAAAAGAAATATAAAAAAGGGGTGCAACACGAGGACTTCCCAAGTGGTCACCCAACTTAGTACTACTCTCGCCCAAGCACGCTTAACTGCGGAGTTCTGATGGGATCCGGTGCATTAGTGCTGGTATGATCGCACCCGACATGCCATGCGCACAAATTGCATTTAACGCATGCGGGGTGGGCATGATCGAGGCGACGGTGGGTGCACGCACGTGCTGGGAACGGCCGGCGGGGCCCGCGCGGACACGTCGGGGAGAAGAAATATAAAAAAGGGGTGCAACACGAGGACTTCCCAAGTGGTCACCCAACTTAGTACTACTCTCGCCCAAGCACGCTTAACTGCGGAGTTCTGATGGGATCCGGTGCATTAGTGCTGGTATGATCGCACCCGACATGCCATGCGCACAAATTGCATTTAACGCATGCGGGGTGGGCATGATCGAGGCGACGGTGGGTGCACGCACGTGCTGGGAACGGCCGGCGGGGCCCGCGCGGACACGTCGGGGAGAAGAAACGCGATGGGCGTGAGCGTGCGAGGTTGCCATTTGTAAAGAAAGGAAGAAAAGAACGGGGAGAAATTGAAGTAACGAGCAAAAGAAATATAAAAAAGGGGTGCAACACGAGGACTTCCCAAGTGGTCACCCAACTTAGTACTACTCTCGCCCAAGCACGCTTAACTGCGGAGTTCTGATGGGATCCGGTGCATTAGTGCTGGTATGATCGCACCCGACATGCCATGCGCACAAATTGCATTTAACGCATGCGGGGTGGGCATGATCGAGGCGACGGTGGGTGCACGCACGTGCTGGGAACGGCCGGCGGGGCCCGCGCGGACACGTCGGGGAGAAGAAATATAAAAAAGGGGTGCAACACGAGGACTTCCCAAGTGGTCACCCAACTTAGTACTACTCTCGCCCAAGCACGCTTAACTGCGGAGTTCTGATGGGATCCGGTGCATTAGTGCTGGTATGATCGCACCCGACATGCCATGCGCACAAATTGCATTTAACGCATGCGGGGTGGGCATGATCGAGGCGACGGTGGGTGCACGCACGTGCTGGGAACGGCCGGCGGGGCCCGCGCGGACACGTCGGGGAGAAGAAACGCGATGGGCGTGAGCGTGCGAGGTTGCCATTTGTAAAGAAAGGAAGAAAAGAACGGGGAGAAATTGAAGTAACGAGCAAAAGAAATATAAAAAAGGGGTGCAACACGAGGACTTCCCAAGTGGTCACCCAACTTAGTACTACTCTCGCCCAAGCACGCTTAACTGCGGAGTTCTGATGGGATCCGGTGCATTAGTGCTGGTATGATCGCACCCGACATGCCATGCGCACAAATTGCATTTAACGCATGCGGGGTGGGCATGATCGAGGCGACGGTGGGTGCACGCACGTGCTGGGAACGGCCGGCGGGGCCCGCGCGGACACGTCGGGGAGAAGAAATATAAAAAAGGGGTGCAACACGAGGACTTCCCAAGTGGTCACCCAACTTAGTACTACTCTCGCCCAAGCACGCTTAACTGCGGAGTTCTGATGGGATCCGGTGCATTAGTGCTGGTATGATCGCACCCGACATGCCATGCGCACAAATTGCATTTAACGCATGCGGGGTGGGCATGATCGAGGCGACGGTGGGTGCACGCACGTGCTGGGAACGGCCGGCGGGGCCCGCGCGGACACGTCGGGGAGAAGAAACGCGATGGGCGTGAGCGTGCGAGGTTGCCATTTGTAAAGAAAGGAAGAAAAGAACGGGGAGAAATTGAAGTAACGAGCAAAAGAAATATAAAAAAGGGGTGCAACACGAGGACTTCCCAAGTGGTCACCCAACTTAGTACTACTCTCGCCCAAGCACGCTTAACTGCGGAGTTCTGATGGGATCCGGTGCATTAGTGCTGGTATGATCGCACCCGACATGTCATGCGCACAAATTGCATTTAACGCATGCGGGGTGGGCATGATCGAGGCGACGGTGGGTGCACGCACGTGCTGGGAACGGCCGGCGGGGCCCGCGCGGACACGTCGGGGAGAAGAAATATAAAAAAGGGGTGCAACACGAGGACTTCCCAAGTGGTCACCCAACTTAGTACTACTCTCGCCCAAGCACGCTTAACTGCGGAGTTCTGATGGGATCCGGTGCATTAGTGCTGGTATGATCGCACCCGACATGCCATGCGCACAAATTGCATTTAACGCATGCGGGGTGGGCATGATCGAGGCGACGGTGGGTGCACGCACGTGCTGGGAACGGCCGGCGGGGCCCGCGCGGACACGTCGGGGAGAAGAAACGCGATGGGCGTGAGCGTGCGAGGTTGCCATTTGTAAAGAAAGGAAGAAAAGAACGGGGAGAAATTGAAGTAACGAGCAAAAGAAATATAAAAAAGGGGTGCAACACGAGGACTTCCCAAGTGGTCACCCAACTTAGTACTACTCTCGCCCAAGCACGCTTAACTGCGGAGTTCTGATGGGATCCGGTGCATTAGTGCTGGTATGATCGCACCCGACATGCCATGCGCACAAATTGCATTTAACGCATGCGGGGTGGGCATGATCGAGGCGACGGTGGGTGCACGCACGTGCTGGGAACGGCCGGCGGGGCCCGCGCGGACACGTCGGGGAGAAGAAATATAAAAAAGGGGTGCAACACGAGGACTTCCCAAGTGGTCACCCAACTTAGTACTACTCTCGCCCAAGCACGCTTAACTGCGGAGTTCTGATGGGATCCGGTGCATTAGTGCTGGTATGATCGCACCCGACATGCCATGCGCACAAATTGCATTTAACGCATGCGGGGTGGGCATGATCGAGGCGACGGTGGGTGCACGCACGTGCTGGGAACGGCCGGCGGGGCCCGCGCGGACACGTCGGGGAGAAGAAACGCGATGGGCGTGAGCGTGCGAGGTTGCCATTTGTAAAGAAAGGAAGAAAAGAACGGGGAGAAATTGAAGTAACGAGCAAAAGAAATATAAAAAAGGGGTGCAACACGAGGACTTCCCAAGTGGTCACCCAACTTAGTACTACTCTCGCCCACGCACGCTTAACTGCGGAGTTCTGATGGGATCCGGTGCATTAGTGCTGGTATGATCGCACCCGACATGTCATGCGCACAAATTGCATTTAACGCATGCGGGGTGGGCATGATCGAGGCGACGGTGGGTGCACGCACGTGCTGGGAACGGCCGGCGGGGCCCGCGCGGACACGTCGGGGAGAAGAAATATAAAAAAGGGGTGCAACACGAGGACTTCCCAAGTGGTCACCCAACTTAGTACTACTCTCGCCCAAGCACGCTTAACTGCGGAGTTCTGATGGGATCCGGTGCATTAGTGCTGGTATGATCGCACCCGACATGCCATGCGCACAAATTGCATTTAACGCATGCGGGGTGGGCATGATCGAGGCGACGGTGGGTGCACGCACGTGCTGGGAACGGCCGGCGGGGCCCGCGCGGACACGTCGGGGAGAAGAAACGCGATGGGCGTGAGCGTGCGAGGTTGCCATTTGTAAAGAAAGGAAGAAAAGAACGGGGAGAAATTGAAGTAACGAGCAAAAGAAATATAAAAAAGGGGTGCAACACGAGGACTTCCCAAGTGGTCACCCAACTTAGTACTACTCTCGCCCAAGCACGCTTAACTGCGGAGTTCTGATGGGATCCGGTGCATTAGTGCTGGTATGATCGCACCCGACATGCCATGCGCACAAATTGCATTTAACGCATGCGGGGTGGGCATGATCGAGGCGACGGTGGGTGCACGCACGTGCTGGGAACGGCCGGCGGGGCCCGCGCGGACACGTCGGGGAGAAGAAATATAAAAAAGGGGTGCAACACGAGGACTTCCCAAGTGGTCACCCAACTTAGTACTACTCTCGCCCAAGCACGCTTAACTGCGGAGTTCTGATGGGATCCGGTGCATTAGTGCTGGTATGATCGCACCCGACATGCCATGCGCACAAATTGCATTTAACGCATGCGGGGTGGGCATGATCGAGGCGACGGTGGGTGCACGCACGTGCTGGGAACGGCCGGCGGGGCCCGCGCGGACACGTCGGGGAGAAGAAACGCGATGGGCGTGAGCGTGCGAGGTTGCCATTTGTAAAGAAAGGAAGAAAAGAACGGGGAGAAATTGAAGTAACGAGCAAAAGAAATATAAAAAAGGGGTGCAACACGAGGACTTCCCAAGTGGTCACCCAACTTAGTACTACTCTCGCCCAAGCACGCTTAACTGCGGAGTTCTGATGGGATCCGGTGCATTAGTGCTGGTATGATCGCACCCGACATGTCATGCGCACAAATTGCATTTAACGCATGCGGGGTGGGCATGATCGAGGCGACGGTGGGTGCACGCACGTGCTGGGAACGGCCGGCGGGGCCCGCGCGGACACGTCGGGGAGAAGAAATATAAAAAAGGGGTGCAACACGAGGACTTCCCAAGTGGTCACCCAACTTAGTACTACTCTCGCCCAAGCACGCTTAACTGCGGAGTTCTGATGGGATCCGGTGCATTAGTGCTGGTATGATCGCACCCGACATGCCATGCGCACAAATTGCATTTAACGCATGCGGGGTGGGCATGATCGAGGCGACGGTGGGTGCACGCACGTGCTGGGAACGGCCGGCGGGGCCCGCGCGGACACGTCGGGGAGAAGAAACGCGATGGGCGTGAGCGTGCGAGGTTGCCATTTGTAAAGAAAGGAAGAAAAGAACGGGGAGAAATTGAAGTAACGAGCAAAAGAAATATAAAAAAGGGGTGCAACACGAGGACTTCCCAAGTGGTCACCCAACTTAGTACTACTCTCGCCCAAGCACGCTTAACTGCGGAGTTCTGATGGGATCCGGTGCATTAGTGCTTGTATGATCGCACCCGACATGCCATGCGCACAAATTGCATTTAACGCATGCGGGGTGGGCATGATCGAGGCGACGGTGGGTGCACGCACGTGCTGGGAACGGCCGGCGGGGCCCGCGCGGACACGTCGGGGAGAAGAAATATAAAAAAGGGGTGCAACACGAGGACTTCCCAAGTGGTCACCCAACTTAGTACTACTCTCGCCCAAGCACGCTTAACTGCGGAGTTCTGATGGGATCCGGTGCATTAGTGCTGGTATGATCGCACCCGACATGCCATGCGCACAAATTGCATTTAACGCATGCGGGGTGGGCATGATCGAGGCGACGGTGGGTGCACGCACGTGCTGGGAACGGCCGGCGGGGCCCGCGCGGACACGTCGGGGAGAAGAAACGCGATGGGCGTGAGCGTGCGAGGTTGCCATTTGTAAAGAAAGGAAGAAAAGAACGGGGAGAAATTGAAGTAACGAGCAAAAGAAATATAAAAAAGGGGTGCAACACGAGGACTTCCCAAGTGGTCACCCAACTTAGTACTACTCTCGCCCAAGCACGCTTAACTGCGGAGTTCTGATGGGATCCGGTGCATTAGTGCTGGTATGATCGCACCCGACATGTCATGCGCACAAATTGCATTTAACGCATGCGGGGTGGGCATGATCGAGGCGACGGTGGGTGCACGCACGTGCTGGGAACGGCCGGCGGGGCCCGCGCGGACACGTCGGGGAGAAGAAATATAAAAAAGGGGTGCAACACGAGGACTTCCCAAGTGGTCACCCAACTTAGTACTACTCTCGCCCAAGCACGCTTAACTGCGGAGTTCTGATGGGATCCGGTGCATTAGTGCTGGTATGATCGCACCCGACATGCCATGCGCACAAATTGCATTTAACGCATGCGGGGTGGGCATGATCGAGGCGACGGTGGGTGCACGCACGTGCTGGGAACGGCCGGCGGGGCCCGCGCGGACACGTCGGGGAGAAGAAACGCGATGGGCGTGAGCGTGCGAGGTTGCCATTTGTAAAGAAAGGAAGAAAAGAACGGGGAGAAATTGAAGTAACGAGCAAAAGAAATATAAAAAAGGGGTGCAACACGAGGACTTCCCAAGTGGTCACCCAACTTAGTACTACTCTCGCCCAAGCACGCTTAACTGCGGAGTTCTGATGGGATCCGGTGCATTAGTGCTGGTATGATCGCACCCGACATGCCATGCGCACAAATTGCATTTAACGCATGCGGGGTGGGCATGATCGAGGCGACGGTGGGTGCACGCACGTGCTGGGAACGGCCGGCGGGGCCCGCGCGGACACGTCGGGGAGAAGAAATATAAAAAAGGGGTGCAACACGAGGACTTCCCAAGTGGTCACCCAACTTAGTACTACTCTCGCCCAAGCACGCTTAACTGCGGAGTTCTGATGGGATCCGGTGCATTAGTGCTGGTATGATCGCACCCGACATGCCATGCGCACAAATTGCATTTAACGCATGCGGGGTGGGCATGATCGAGGCGACGGTGGGTGCACGCACGTGCTGGGAACGGCCGGCGGGGCCCGCGCGGACACGTCGGGGAGAAGAAACGCGATGGGCGTGAGCGTGCGAGGTTGCCATTTGTAAAGAAAGGAAGAAAAGAACGGGGAGAAATTGAAGTAACGAGCAAAAGAAATATAAAAAAGGGGTGCAACACGAGGACTTCCCAAGTGGTCACCCAACTTAGTACTACTCTCGCCCAAGCACGCTTAACTGCGGAGTTCTGATGGGATCCGGTGCATTAGTGCTGGTATGATCGCACCCGACATGTCATGCGCACAAATTGCATTTAACGCATGCGGGGTGGGCATGATCGAGGCGACGGTGGGTGCACGCACGTGCTGGGAACGGCCGGCGGGGCCCGCGCGGACACGTCGGGGAGAAGAAATATAAAAAAGGGGTGCAACACGAGGACTTCCCAAGTGGTCACCCAACTTAGTACTACTCTCGCCCAAGCACGCTTAACTGCGGAGTTCTGATGGGATCCGGTGCATTAGTGCTGGTATGATCGCACCCGACATGCCATGCGCACAAATTGCATTTAACGCATGCGGGGTGGGCATGATCGAGGCGACGGTGGGTGCACGCACGTGCTGGGAACGGCCGGCGGGGCCCGCGCGGACACGTCGGGGAGAAGAAACGCGATGGGCGTGAGCGTGCGAGGTTGCCATTTGTAAAGAAAGGAAGAAAAGAACGGGGAGAAATTGAAGTAACGAGCAAAAGAAATATAAAAAAGGGGTGCAACACGAGGACTTCCCAAGTGGTCACCCAACTTAGTACTACTCTCGCCCAAGCACGCTTAACTGCGGAGTTCTGATGGGATCCGGTGCATTAGTGCTGGTATGATCGCACCCGACATGCCATGCGCACAAATTGCATTTAACGCATGCGGGGTGGGCATGATCGAGGCGACGGTGGGTGCACGCACGTGCTGGGAACGGCCGGCGGGGCCCGCGCGGACACGTCGGGGAGAAGAAATATAAAAAAGGGGTGCAACACGAGGACTTCCCAAGTGGTCACCCAACTTAGTACTACTCTCGCCCAAGCACGCTTAACTGCGGAGTTCTGATGGGATCCGGTGCATTAGTGCTGGTATGATCGCACCCGACATGCCATGCGCACAAATTGCATTTAACGCATGCGGGGTGGGCATGATCGAGGCGACGGTGGGTGCACGCACGTGCTGGGAACGGCCGGCGGGGCCCGCGCGGACACGTCGGGGAGAAGAAACGCGATGGGCGTGAGCGTGCGAGGTTGCCATTTGTAAAGAAAGGAAGAAAAGAACGGGGAGAAATTGAAGTAACGAGCAAAAGAAATATAAAAAAGGGGTGCAACACGAGGACTTCCCAAGTGGTCACCCAACTTAGTACTACTCTCGCCCAAGCACGCTTAACTGCGGAGTTCTGATGGGATCCGGTGCATTAGTGCTGGTATGATCGCACCCGACATGTCATGCGCACAAATTGCATTTAACGCATGCGGGGTGGGCATGATCGAGGCGACGGTGGGTGCACGCACGTGCTGGGAACGGCCGGCGGGGCCCGCGCGGACACGTCGGGGAGAAGAAATATAAAAAAGGGGTGCAACACGAGGACTTCCCAAGTGGTCACCCAACTTAGTACTACTCTCGCCCAAGCACGCTTAACTGCGGAGTTCTGATGGGATCCGGTGCATTAGTGCTGGTATGATCGCACCCGACATGCCATGCGCACAAATTGCATTTAACGCATGCGGGGTGGGCATGATCGAGGCGACGGTGGGTGCACGCACGTGCTGGGAACGGCCGGCGGGGCCCGCGCGGACACGTCGGGGAGAAGAAACGCGATGGGCGTGAGCGTGCGAGGTTGCCATTTGTAAAGAAAGGAAGAAAAGAACGGGGAGAAATTGAAGTAACGAGCAAAAGAAATATAAAAAAGGGGTGCAACACGAGGACTTCCCAAGTGGTCACCCAACTTAGTACTACTCTCGCCCAAGCACGCTTAACTGCGGAGTTCTGATGGGATCCGGTGCATTAGTGCTGGTATGATCGCACCCGACATGCCATGCGCACAAATTGCATTTAACGCATGCGGGGTGGGCATGATCGAGGCGACGGTGGGTGCACGCACGTGCTGGGAACGGCCGGCGGGGCCCGCGCGGACACGTCGGGGAGAAGAAATATAAAAAAGGGGTGCAACACGAGGACTTCCCAAGTGGTCACCCAACTTAGTACTACTCTCGCCCAAGCACGCTTAACTGCGGAGTTCTGATGGGATCCGGTGCATTAGTGCTGGTATGATCGCACCCGACATGCCATGCGCACAAATTGCATTTAACGCATGCGGGGTGGGCATGATCGAGGCGACGGTGGGTGCACGCACGTGCTGGGAACGGCCGGCGGGGCCCGCGCGGACACGTCGGGGAGAAGAAACGCGATGGGCGTGAGCGTGCGAGGTTGCCATTTGTAAAGAAAGGAAGAAAAGAACGGGGAGAAATTGAAGTAACGAGCAAAAGAAATATAAAAAAGGGGTGCAACACGAGGACTTCCCAAGTGGTCACCCAACTTAGTACTACTCTCGCCCAAGCACGCTTAACTGCGGAGTTCTGATGGGATCCGGTGCATTAGTGCTGGTATGATCGCACCCGACATGCCATGCGCACAAATTGCATTTAACGCATGCGGGGTGGGCATGATCGAGGCGACGGTGGGTGCACGCACGTGCTGGGAACGGCCGGCGGGGCCCGCGCGGACACGTCGGGGAGAAGAAATATAAAAAAGGGGTGCAACACGAGGACTTCCCAAGTGGTCACCCAACTTAGTACTACTCTCGCCCAAGCACGCTTAACTGCGGAGTTCTGATGGGATCCGGTGCATTAGTGCTGGTATGATCGCACCCGACATGCCATGCGCACAAATTGCATTTAACGCATGCGGGGTGGGCATGATCGAGGCGACAGTGGGTGCACGCACGTGCTGGGAACGGCCGGCGGGGCCCGCGCGGACACGTCGGGGAGAAGAAACGCGATGGGCGTGAGCGTGCGAGGTTGCCATTTGTAAAGAAAGGAAGAAAAGAACGGGGAGAAATTGAAGTAACGAGCAAAAGAAATATAAAAAAGGGGTGCAACACGAGGACTTCCCAAGTGGTCACCCAACTTAGTACTACTCTCGCCCAAGCACGCTTAACTGCGGAGTTCTGATGGGATCCGGTGCATTAGTGCTGGTATGATCGCACCCGACATGTCATGCGCACAAATTGCATTTAACGCATGCGGGGTGGGCATGATCGAGGCGACGGTGGGTGCACGCACGTGCTGGGAACGGCCGGCGGGGCCCGCGCGGACACGTCGGGGAGAAGAAATATAAAAAAGGGGTGCAACACGAGGACTTCCCAAGTGGTCACCCAACTTAGTACTACTCTCGCCCAAGCACGCTTAACTGCGGAGTTCTGATGGGATCCGGTGCATTAGTGCTGGTATGATCGCACCCGACATGCCATGCGCACAAATTGCATTTAACGCATGCGGGGTGGGCATGATCGAGGCGACGGTGGGTGCACGCACGTGCTGGGAACGGCCGGCGGGGCCCGCGCGGACACGTCGGGGAGAAGAAACGCGATGGGCGTGAGCGTGCGAGGTTGCCATTTGTAAAGAAAGGAAGAAAAGAACGGGGAGAAATTGAAGTAACGAGCAAAAGAAATATAAAAAAGGGGTGCAACACGAGGACTTCCCAAGTGGTCACCCAACTTAGTACTACTCTCGCCCAAGCACGCTTAACTGCGGAGTTCTGATGGGATCCGGTGCATTAGTGCTTGTATGATCGCACCCGACATGCCATGCGCACAAATTGCATTTAACGCATGCGGGGTGGGCATGATCGAGGCGACGGTGGGTGCACGCACGTGCTGGGAACGGCCGGCGGGGCCCGCGCGGACACGTCGGGGAGAAGAAATATAAAAAAGGGGTGCAACACGAGGACTTCCCAAGTGGTCACCCAACTTAGTACTACTCTCGCCCAAGCACGCTTAACTGCGGAGTTCTGATGGGATCCGGTGCATTAGTGCTGGTATGATCGCACCCGACATGCCATGCGCACAAATTGCATTTAACGCATGCGGGGTGGGCATGATCGAGGCGACGGTGGGTGCACGCACGTGCTGGGAACGGCCGGCGGGGCCCGCGCGGACACGTCGGGGAGAAGAAACGCGATGGGCGTGAGCGTGCGAGGTTGCCATTTGTAAAGAAAGGAAGAAAAGAACGGGGAGAAATTGAAGTAACGAGCAAAAGAAATATAAAAAAGGGGTGCAACACGAGGACTTCCCAAGTGGTCACCCAACTTAGTACTACTCTCGCCCAAGCACGCTTAACTGCGGAGTTCTGATGGGATCCGGTGCATTAGTGCTGGTATGATCGCACCCGACATGTCATGCGCACAAATTGCATTTAACGCATGCGGGGTGGGCATGATCGAGGCGACGGTGGGTGCACGCACGTGCTGGGAACGGCCGGCGGGGCCCGCGCGGACACGTCGGGGAGAAGAAATATAAAAAAGGGGTGCAACACGAGGACTTCCCAAGTGGTCACCCAACTTAGTACTACTCTCGCCCAAGCACGCTTAACTGCGGAGTTCTGATGGGATCCGGTGCATTAGTGCTGGTATGATCGCACCCGACATGCCATGCGCACAAATTGCATTTAACGCATGCGGGGTGGGCATGATCGAGGCGACGGTGGGTGCACGCACGTGCTGGGAACGGCCGGCGGGGCCCGCGCGGACACGTCGGGGAGAAGAAACGCGATGGGCGTGAGCGTGCGAGGTTGCCATTTGTAAAGAAAGGAAGAAAAGAACGGGGAGAAATTGAAGTAACGAGCAAAAGAAATATAAAAAAGGGGTGCAACACGAGGACTTCCCAAGTGGTCACCCAACTTAGTACTACTCTCGCCCAAGCACGCTTAACTGCGGAGTTCTGATGGGATCCGGTGCATTAGTGCTGGTATGATCGCACCCGACATGCCATGCGCACAAATTGCATTTAACGCATGCGGGGTGGGCATGATCGAGGCGACGGTGGGTGCACGCACGTGCTGGGAACGGCCGGCGGGGCCCGCGCGGACACGTCGGGGAGAAGAAATATAAAAAAGGGGTGCAACACGAGGACTTCCCAAGTGGTCACCCAACTTAGTACTACTCTCGCCCAAGCACGCTTAACTGCGGAGTTCTGATGGGATCCGGTGCATTAGTGCTGGTATGATCGCACCCGACATGCCATGCGCACAAATTGCATTTAACGCATGCGGGGTGGGCATGATCGAGGCGACGGTGGGTGCACGCACGTGCTGGGAACGGCCGGCGGGGCCCGCGCGGACACGTCGGGGAGAAGAAACGCGATGGGCGTGAGCGTGCGAGGTTGCCATTTGTAAAGAAAGGAAGAAAAGAACGGGGAGAAATTGAAGTAACGAGCAAAAGAAATATAAAAAAGGGGTGCAACACGAGGACTTCCCAAGTGGTCACCCAACTTAGTACTACTCTCGCCCAAGCACGCTTAACTGCGGAGTTCTGATGGGATCCGGTGCATTAGTGCTGGTATGATCGCACCCGACATGTCATGCGCACAAATTGCATTTAACGCATGCGGGGTGGGCATGATCGAGGCGACGGTGGGTGCACGCACGTGCTGGGAACGGCCGGCGGGGCCCGCGCGGACACGTCGGGGAGAAGAAACGCGATGGGCGTGAGCGTGCGAGGTTGCCATTTGTAAAGAAAGGAAGAAAAGAACGGGGAGAAATTGAAGTAACGAGCAAAAGAAATATAAAAAAGGGGTGCAACACGAGGACTTCCCAAGTGGTCACCCAACTTAGTACTACTCTCGCCCAAGCACGCTTAACTGCGGAGTTCTGATGGGATCCGGTGCATTAGTGCTGGTATGATCGCACCCGACATGTCATGCGCACAAATTGCATTTAACGCATGCGGGGTGGGCATGATCGAGGCGACGGTGGGTGCACGCACGTGCTGGGAACGGCCGGCGGGGCCCGCGCGGACACGTCGGGGAGAAGAAATATAAAAAAGGGGTGCAACACGAGGACTTCCCAAGTGGTCACCCAACTTAGTACTACTCTCGCCCAAGCACGCTTAACTGCGGAGTTCTGATGGGATCCGGTGCATTAGTGCTGGTATGATCGCACCCGACATGCCATGCGCACAAATTGCATTTAACGCATGCGGGGTGGGCATGATCGAGGCGACGGTGGGTGCACGCACGTGCTGGGAACGGCCGGCGGGGCCCGCGCGGACACGTCGGGGAGAAGAAACGCGATGGGCGTGAGCGTGCGAGGTTGCCATTTGTAAAGAAAGGAAGAAAAGAACGGGGAGAAATTGAAGTAACGAGCAAAAGAAATATAAAAAAGGGGTGCAACACGAGGACTTCCCAAGTGGTCACCCAACTTAGTACTACTCTCGCCCAAGCACGCTTAACTGCGGAGTTCTGATGGGATCCGGTGCATTAGTGCTGGTATGATCGCACCCGACATGCCATGCGCACAAATTGCATTTAACGCATGCGGGGTGGGCATGATCGAGGCGACGGTGGGTGCACGCACGTGCTGGGAACGGCCGGCGGGGCCCGCGCGGACACGTCGGGGAGAAGAAATATAAAAAAGGGGTGCAACACGAGGACTTCCCAAGTGGTCACCCAACTTAGTACTACTCTCGCCCAAGCACGCTTAACTGCGGAGTTCTGATGGGATCCGGTGCATTAGTGCTGGTATGATCGCACCCGACATGCCATGCGCACAAATTGCATTTAACGCATGCGGGGTGGGCATGATCGAGGCGACGGTGGGTGCACGCACGTGCTGGGAACGGCCGGCGGGGCCCGCGCGGACACGTCGGGGAGAAGAAACGCGATGGGCGTGAGCGTGCGAGGTTGCCATTTGTAAAGAAAGGAAGAAAAGAACGGGGAGAAATTGAAGTAACGAGCAAAAGAAATATAAAAAAGGGGTGCAACACGAGGACTTCCCAAGTGGTCACCCAACTTAGTACTACTCTCGCCCAAGCACGCTTAACTGCGGAGTTCTGATGGGATCCGGTGCATTAGTGCTGGTATGATCGCACCCGACATGCCATGCGCACAAATTGCATTTAACGCATGCGGGGTGGGCATGATCGAGGCGACGGTGGGTGCACGCACGTGCTGGGAACGGCCGGCGGGGCCCGCGCGGACACGTCGGGGAGAAGAAATATAAAAAAGGGGTGCAACACGAGGACTTCCCAAGTGGTCACCCAACTTAGTACTACTCTCGCCCAAGCACGCTTAACTGCGGAGTTCTGATGGGATCCGGTGCATTAGTGCTGGTATGATCGCACCCGACATGCCATGCGCACAAATTGCATTTAACGCATGCGGGGTGGGCATGATCGAGGCGACGGTGGGTGCACGCACGTGCTGGGAACGGCCGGCGGGGCCCGCGCGGACACGTCGGGGAGAAGAAACGCGATGGGCGTGAGCGTGCGAGGTTGCCATTTGTAAAGAAAGGAAGAAAAGAACGGGGAGAAATTGAAGTAACGAGCAAAAGAAATATAAAAAAGGGGTGCAACACGAGGACTTCCCAAGTGGTCACCCAACTTAGTACTACTCTCGCCCAAGCACGCTTAACTGCGGAGTTCTGATGGGATCCGGTGCATTAGTGCTGGTATGATCGCACCCGACATGCCATGCGCACAAATTGCATTTAACGCATGCGGGGTGGGCATGATCGAGGCGACGGTGGGTGCACGCACGTGCTGGGAACGGCCGGCGGGGCCCGCGCGGACACGTCGGGGAGAAGAAATATAAAAAAGGGGTGCAACACGAGGACTTCCCAAGTGGTCACCCAACTTAGTACTACTCTCGCCCAAGCACGCTTAACTGCGGAGTTCTGATGGGATCCGGTGCATTAGTGCTGGTATGATCGCACCCGACATGCCATGCGCACAAATTGCATTTAACGCATGCGGGGTGGGCATGATCGAGGCGACGGTGGGTGCACGCACGTGCTGGGAACGGCCGGCGGGGCCCGCGCGGACACGTCGGGGAGAAGAAACGCGATGGGCGTGAGCGTGCGAGGTTGCCATTTGTAAAGAAAGGAAGAAAAGAACGGGGAGAAATTGAAGTAACGAGCAAAAGAAATATAAAAAAGGGGTGCAACACGAGGACTTCCCAAGTGGTCACCCAACTTAGTACTACTCTCGCCCAAGCACGCTTAACTGCGGAGTTCTGATGGGATCCGGTGCATTAGTGCTGGTATGATCGCACCCGACATGCCATGCGCACAAATTGCATTTAACGCATGCGGGGTGGGCATGATCGAGGCGACGGTGGGTGCACGCACGTGCTGGGAACGGCCGGCGGGGCCCGCGCGGACACGTCGGGGAGAAGAAATATAAAAAAGGGGTGCAACACGAGGACTTCCCAAGTGGTCACCCAACTTAGTACTACTCTCGCCCAAGCACGCTTAACTGCGGAGTTCTGATGGGATCCGGTGCATTAGTGCTGGTATGATCGCACCCGACATGCCATGCGCACAAATTGCATTTAACGCATGCGGGGTGGGCATGATCGAGGCGACGGTGGGTGCACGCACGTGCTGGGAACGGCCGGCGGGGCCCGCGCGGACACGTCGGGGAGAAGAAATATAAAAAAGGGGTGCAACACGAGGACTTCCCAAGTGGTCACCCAACTTAGTACTACTCTCGCCCAAGCACGCTTAACTGCGGAGTTCTGATGGGATCCGGTGCATTAGTGCTGGTATGATCGCACCCGACATGCCATGCGCACAAATTGCATTTAACGCATGCGGGGTGGGCATGATCGAGGCGACGGTGGGTGCACGCACGTGCTGGGAACGGCCGGCGGGGCCCGCGCGGACACGTCGGGGAGAAGAAACGCGATGGGCGTGAGCGTGCGAGGTTGCCATTTGTAAAGAAAGGAAGAAAAGAACGGGGAGAAATTGAAGTAACGAGCAAAAGAAATATAAAAAAGGGGTGCAACACGAGGACTTCCCAAGTGGTCACCCAACTTAGTACTACTCTCGCCCAAGCACGCTTAACTGCGGAGTTCTGATGGGATCCGGTGCATTAGTGCTGGTATGATCGCACCCGACATGCCATGCGCACAAATTGCATTTAACGCATGCGGGGTGGGCATGATCGAGGCGACGGTGGGTGCACGCACGTGCTGGGAACGGCCGGCGGGGCCCGCGCGGACACGTCGGGGAGAAGAAATATAAAAAAGGGGTGCAACACGAGGACTTCCCAAGTGGTCACCCAACTTAGTACTACTCTCGCCCAAGCACGCTTAACTGCGGAGTTCTGATGGGATCCGGTGCATTAGTGCTGGTATGATCGCACCCGACATGCCATGCGCACAAATTGCATTTAACGCATGCGGGGTGGGCATGATCGAGGCGACGGTGGGTGCACGCACGTGCTGGGAACGGCCGGCGGGGCCCGCGCGGACACGTCGGGGAGAAGAAACGCGATGGGCGTGAGCGTGCGAGGTTGCCATTTGTAAAGAAAGGAAGAAAAGAACGGGGAGAAATTGAAGTAACGAGCAAAAGAAATATAAAAAAGGGGTGCAACACGAGGACTTCCCAAGTGGTCACCCAACTTAGTACTACTCTCGCCCAAGCACGCTTAACTGCGGAGTTCTGATGGGATCCGGTGCATTAGTGCTGGTATGATCGCACCCGACATGCCATGCGCACAAATTGCATTTAACGCATGCGGGGTGGGCATGATCGAGGCGACGGTGGGTGCACGCACGTGCTGGGAACGGCCGGCGGGGCCCGCGCGGACACGTCGGGGAGAAGAAATATAAAAAAGGGGTGCAACACGAGGACTTCCCAAGTGGTCACCCAACTTAGTACTACTCTCGCCCAAGCACGCTTAACTGCGGAGTTCTGATGGGATCCGGTGCATTAGTGCTGGTATGATCGCACCCGACATGCCATGCGCACAAATTGCATTTAACGCATGCGGGGTGGGCATGATCGAGGCGACGGTGGGTGCACGCACGTGCTGGGAACGGCCGGCGGGGCCCGCGCGGACACGTCGGGGAGAAGAAACGCGATGGGCGTGAGCGTGCGAGGTTGCCATTTGTAAAGAAAGGAAGAAAAGAACGGGGAGAAATTGAAGTAACGAGCAAAAGAAATATAAAAAAGGGGTGCAACACGAGGACTTCCCAAGTGGTCACCCAACTTAGTACTACTCTCGCCCAAGCACGCTTAACTGCGGAGTTCTGATGGGATCCGGTGCATTAGTGCTGGTATGATCGCACCCGACATGCCATGCGCACAAATTGCATTTAACGCATGCGGGGTGGGCATGATCGAGGCGACGGTGGGTGCACGCACGTGCTGGGAACGGCCGGCGGGGCCCGCGCGGACACGTCGGGGAGAAGAAATATAAAAAAGGGGTGCAACACGAGGACTTCCCAAGTGGTCACCCAACTTAGTACTACTCTCGCCCAAGCACGCTTAACTGCGGAGTTCTGATGGGATCCGGTGCATTAGTGCTGGTATGATCGCACCCGACATGCCATGCGCACAAATTGCATTTAACGCATGCGGGGTGGGCATGATCGAGGCGACGGTGGGTGCACGCACGTGCTGGGAACGGCCGGCGGGGCCCGCGCGGACACGTCGGGGAGAAGAAATATAAAAAAGGGGTGCAACACGAGGACTTCCCAAGTGGTCACCCAACTTAGTACTACTCTCGCCCAAGCACGCTTAACTGCGGAGTTCTGATGGGATCCGGTGCATTAGTGCTGGTATGATCGCACCCGACATGCCATGCGCACAAATTGCATTTAACGCATGCGGGGTGGGCATGATCGAGGCGACGGTGGGTGCACGCACGTGCTGGGAACGGCCGGCGGGGCCCGCGCGGACACGTCGGGGAGAAGAAACGCGATGGGCGTGAGCGTGCGAGGTTGCCATTTGTAAAGAAAGGAAGAAAAGAACGGGGAGAAATTGAAGTAACGAGCAAAAGAAATATAAAAAAGGGGTGCAACACGAGGACTTCCCAAGTGGTCACCCAACTTAGTACTACTCTCGCCCAAGCACGCTTAACTGCGGAGTTCTGATGGGATCCGGTGCATTAGTGCTGGTATGATCGCACCCGACATGCCATGCGCACAAATTGCATTTAACGCATGCGGGGTGGGCATGATCGAGGCGACGGTGGGTGCACGCACGTGCTGGGAACGGCCGGCGGGGCCCGCGCGGACACGTCGGGGAGAAGAAATATAAAAAAGGGGTGCAACACGAGGACTTCCCAAGTGGTCACCCAACTTAGTACTACTCTCGCCCAAGCACGCTTAACTGCGGAGTTCTGATGGGATCCGGTGCATTAGTGCTGGTATGATCGCACCCGACATGCCATGCGCACAAATTGCATTTAACGCATGCGGGGTGGGCATGATCGAGGCGACGGTGGGTGCACGCACGTGCTGGGAACGGCCGGCGGGGCCCGCGCGGACACGTCGGGGAGAAGAAACGCGATGGGCGTGAGCGTGCGAGGTTGCCATTTGTAAAGAAAGGAAGAAAAGAACGGGGAGAAATTGAAGTAACGAGCAAAAGAAATATAAAAAAGGGGTGCAACACGAGGACTTCCCAAGTGGTCACCCAACTTAGTACTACTCTCGCCCAAGCACGCTTAACTGCGGAGTTCTGATGGGATCCGGTGCATTAGTGCTGGTATGATCGCACCCGACATGCCATGCGCACAAATTGCATTTAACGCATGCGGGGTGGGCATGATCGAGGCGACGGTGGGTGCACGCACGTGCTGGGAACGGCCGGCGGGGCCCGCGCGGACACGTCGGGGAGAAGAAATATAAAAAAGGGGTGCAACACGAGGACTTCCCAAGTGGTCACCCAACTTAGTACTACTCTCGCCCAAGCACGCTTAACTGCGGAGTTCTGATGGGATCCGGTGCATTAGTGCTGGTATGATCGCACCCGACATGCCATGCGCACAAATTGCATTTAACGCATGCGGGGTGGGCATGATCGAGGCGACGGTGGGTGCACGCACGTGCTGGGAACGGCCGGCGGGGCCCGCGCGGACACGTCGGGGAGAAGAAACGCGATGGGCGTGAGCGTGCGAGGTTGCCATTTGTAAAGAAAGGAAGAAAAGAACGGGGAGAAATTGAAGTAACGAGCAAAAGAAATATAAAAAAGGGGTGCAACACGAGGACTTCCCAAGTGGTCACCCAACTTAGTACTACTCTCGCCCAAGCACGCTTAACTGCGGAGTTCTGATGGGATCCGGTGCATTAGTGCTGGTATGATCGCACCCGACATGCCATGCGCACAAATTGCATTTAACGCATGCGGGGTGGGCATGATCGAGGCGACGGTGGGTGCACGCAGCTGGGAACGGCCGGCGGGGCCCGCGCGGACACGTCGGGGAGAAGAAATATAAAAAAGGGGTGCAACACGAGGACTTCCCAAGTGGTCACCCAACTTAGTACTACTCTCGCCCAAGCACGCTTAACTGCGGAGTTCTGATGGGATCCGGTGCATTAGTGCTGGTATGATCGCACCCGACATGCCATGCGCACAAATTGCATTTAACGCATGCGGGGTGGGCATGATCGAGGCGACGGTGGGTGCACGCACGTGCTGGGAACGGCCGGCGGGGCCCGCGCGGACACGTCGGGGAGAAGAAATATAAAAAAGGGGTGCAACACGAGGACTTCCCAAGTGGTCACCCAACTTAGTACTACTCTCGCCCAAGCACGCTTAACTGCGGAGTTCTGATGGGATCCGGTGCATTAGTGCTGGTATGATCGCACCCGACATGCCATGCGCACAAATTGCATTTAACGCATGCGGGGTGGGCATGATCGAGGCGACGGTGGGTGCACGCACGTGCTGGGAACGGCCGGCGGGGCCCGCGCGGACACGTCGGGGAGAAGAAACGCGATGGGCGTGAGCGTGCGAGGTTGCCATTTGTAAAGAAAGGAAGAAAAGAACGGGGAGAAATTGAAGTAACGAGCAAAAGAAATATAAAAAAGGGGTGCAACACGAGGACTTCCCAAGTGGTCACCCAACTTAGTACTACTCTCGCCCAAGCACGCTTAACTGCGGAGTTCTGATGGGATCCGGTGCATTAGTGCTGGTATGATCGCACCCGACATGCCATGCGCACAAATTGCATTTAACGCATGCGGGGTGGGCATGATCGAGGCGACGGTGGGTGCACGCACGTGCTGGGAACGGCCGGCGGGGCCCGCGCGGACACGTCGGGGAGAAGAAATATAAAAAAGGGGTGCAACACGAGGACTTCCCAAGTGGTCACCCAACTTAGTACTACTCTCGCCCAAGCACGCTTAACTGCGGAGTTCTGATGGGATCCGGTGCATTAGTGCTGGTATGATCGCACCCGACATGCCATGCGCACAAATTGCATTTAACGCATGCGGGGTGGGCATGATCGAGGCGACGGTGGGTGCACGCACGTGCTGGGAACGGCCGGCGGGGCCCGCGCGGACACGTCGGGGAGAAGAAACGCGATGGGCGTGAGCGTGCGAGGTTGCCATTTGTAAAGAAAGGAAGAAAAGAACGGGGAGAAATTGAAGTAACGAGCAAAAGAAATATAAAAAAGGGGTGCAACACGAGGACTTCCCAAGTGGTCACCCAACTTAGTACTACTCTCGCCCAAGCACGCTTAACTGCGGAGTTCTGATGGGATCCGGTGCATTAGTGCTGGTATGATCGCACCCGACATGCCATGCGCACAAATTGCATTTAACGCATGCGGGGTGGGCATGATCGAGGCGACGGTGGGTGCACGCACGTGCTGGGAACGGCCGGCGGGGCCCGCGCGGACACGTCGGGGAGAAGAAATATAAAAAAGGGGTGCAACACGAGGACTTCCCAAGTGGTCACCCAACTTAGTACTACTCTCGCCCAAGCACGCTTAACTGCGGAGTTCTGATGGGATCCGGTGCATTAGTGCTGGTATGATCGCACCCGACATGCCATGCGCACAAATTGCATTTAACGCATGCGGGGTGGGCATGATCGAGGCGACGGTGGGTGCACGCACGTGCTGGGAACGGCCGGCGGGGCCCGCGCGGACACGTCGGGGAGAAGAAACGCGATGGGCGTGAGCGTGCGAGGTTGCCATTTGTAAAGAAAGGAAGAAAAGAACGGGGAGAAATTGAAGTAACGAGCAAAAGAAATATAAAAAAGGGGTGCAACACGAGGACTTCCCAAGTGGTCACCCAACTTAGTACTACTCTCGCCCAAGCACGCTTAACTGCGGAGTTCTGATGGGATCCGGTGCATTAGTGCTGGTATGATCGCACCCGACATGCCATGCGCACAAATTGCATTTAACGCATGCGGGGTGGGCATGATCGAGGCGACGGTGGGTGCACGCACGTGCTGGGAACGGCCGGCGGGGCCCGCGCGGACACGTCGGGGAGAAGAAATATAAAAAAGGGGTGCAACACGAGGACTTCCCAAGTGGTCACCCAACTTAGTACTACTCTCGCCCAAGCACGCTTAACTGCGGAGTTCTGATGGGATCCGGTGCATTAGTGCTGGTATGATCGCACCCGACATGCCATGCGCACAAATTGCATTTAACGCATGCGGGGTGGGCATGATCGAGGCGACGGTGGGTGCACGCACGTGCTGGGAACGGCCGGCGGGGCCCGCGCGGACACGTCGGGGAGAAGAAACGCGATGGGCGTGAGCGTGCGAGGTTGCCATTTGTAAAGAAAGGAAGAAAAGAACGGGGAGAAATTGAAGTAACGAGCAAAAGAAATATAAAAAAGGGGTGCAACACGAGGACTTCCCAAGTGGTCACCCAACTTAGTACTACTCTCGCCCAAGCACGCTTAACTGCGGAGTTCTGATGGGATCCGGTGCATTAGTGCTGGTATGATCGCACCCGACATGCCATGCGCACAAATTGCATTTAACGCATGCGGGGTGGGCATGATCGAGGCGACGGTGGGTGCACGCACGTGCTGGGAACGGCCGGCGGGGCCCGCGCGGACACGTCGGGGAGAAGAAATATAAAAAAGGGGTGCAACACGAGGACTTCCCAAGTGGTCACCCAACTTAGTACTACTCTCGCCCAAGCACGCTTAACTGCGGAGTTCTGATGGGATCCGGTGCATTAGTGCTGGTATGATCGCACCCGACATGCCATGCGCACAAATTGCATTTAACGCATGCGGGGTGGGCATGATCGAGGCGACGGTGGGTGCACGCACGTGCTGGGAACGGCCGGCGGGGCCCGCGCGGACACGTCGGGGAGAAGAAATATAAAAAAGGGGTGCAACACGAGGACTTCCCAAGTGGTCACCCAACTTAGTACTACTCTCGCCCAAGCACGCTTAACTGCGGAGTTCTGATGGGATCCGGTGCATTAGTGCTGGTATGATCGCACCCGACATGCCATGCGCACAAATTGCATTTAACGCATGCGGGGTGGGCATGATCGAGGCGACGGTGGGTGCACGCACGTGCTGGGAACGGCCGGCGGGGCCCGCGCGGACACGTCGGGGAGAAGAAACGCGATGGGCGTGAGCGTGCGAGGTTGCCATTTGTAAAGAAAGGAAGAAAAGAACGGGGAGAAATTGAAGTAACGAGCAAAAGAAATATAAAAAAGGGGTGCAACACGAGGACTTCCCAAGTGGTCACCCAACTTAGTACTACTCTCGCCCAAGCACGCTTAACTGCGGAGTTCTGATGGGATCCGGTGCATTAGTGCTGGTATGATCGCACCCGACATGCCATGCGCACAAATTGCATTTAACGCATGCGGGGTGGGCATGATCGAGGCGACGGTGGGTGCACGCACGTGCTGGGAACGGCCGGCGGGGCCCGCGCGGACACGTCGGGGAGAAGAAATATAAAAAAGGGGTGCAACACGAGGACTTCCCAAGTGGTCACCCAACTTAGTACTACTCTCGCCCAAGCACGCTTAACTGCGGAGTTCTGATGGGATCCGGTGCATTAGTGCTGGTATGATCGCACCCGACATGCCATGCGCACAAATTGCATTTAACGCATGCGGGGTGGGCATGATCGAGGCGACGGTGGGTGCACGCACGTGCTGGGAACGGCCGGCGGGGCCCGCGCGGACACGTCGGGGAGAAGAAACGCGATGGGCGTGAGCGTGCGAGGTTGCCATTTGTAAAGAAAGGAAGAAAAGAACGGGGAGAAATTGAAGTAACGAGCAAAAGAAATATAAAAAAGGGGTGCAACACGAGGACTTCCCAAGTGGTCACCCAACTTAGTACTACTCTCGCCCAAGCACGCTTAACTGCGGAGTTCTGATGGGATCCGGTGCATTAGTGCTGGTATGATCGCACCCGACATGCCATGCGCACAAATTGCATTTAACGCATGCGGGGTGGGCATGATCGAGGCGACGGTGGGTGCACGCACGTGCTGGGAACGGCCGGCGGGGCCCGCGCGGACACGTCGGGGAGAAGAAATATAAAAAAGGGGTGCAACACGAGGACTTCCCAAGTGGTCACCCAACTTAGTACTACTCTCGCCCAAGCACGCTTAACTGCGGAGTTCTGATGGGATCCGGTGCATTAGTGCTGGTATGATCGCACCCGACATGCCATGCGCACAAATTGCATTTAACGCATGCGGGGTGGGCATGATCGAGGCGACGGTGGGTGCACGCACGTGCTGGGAACGGCCGGCGGGGCCCGCGCGGACACGTCGGGGAGAAGAAACGCGATGGGCGTGAGCGTGCGAGGTTGCCATTTGTAAAGAAAGGAAGAAAAGAACGGGGAGAAATTGAAGTAACGAGCAAAAGAAATATAAAAAAGGGGTGCAACACGAGGACTTCCCAAGTGGTCACCCAACTTAGTACTACTCTCGCCCAAGCACGCTTAACTGCGGAGTTCTGATGGGATCCGGTGCATTAGTGCTGGTATGATCGCACCCGACATGCCATGCGCACAAATTGCATTTAACGCATGCGGGGTGGGCATGATCGAGGCGACGGTGGGTGCACGCACGTGCTGGGAACGGCCGGCGGGGCCCGCGCGGACACGTCGGGGAGAAGAAACGCGATGGGCGTGAGCGTGCGAGGTTGCCATTTGTAAAGAAAGGAAGAAAAGAACGGGGAGAAATTGAAGTAACGAGCAAAAGAAATATAAAAAAGGGGTGCAACACGAGGACTTCCCAAGTGGTCACCCAACTTAGTACTACTCTCGCCCAAGCACGCTTAACTGCGGAGTTCTGATGGGATCCGGTGCATTAGTGCTGGTATGATCGCACCCGACATGCCATGCGCACAAATTGCATTTAACGCATGCGGGGTGGGCATGATCGAGGCGACGGTGGGTGCACGCACGTGCTGGGAACGGCCGGCGGGGCCCGCGCGGACACGTCGGGGAGAAGAAATATAAAAAAGGGGTGCAACACGAGGACTTCCCAAGTGGTCACCCAACTTAGTACTACTCTCGCCCAAGCACGCTTAACTGCGGAGTTCTGATGGGATCCGGTGCATTAGTGCTGGTATGATCGCACCCGACATGCCATGCGCACAAATTGCATTTAACGCATGCGGGGTGGGCATGATCGAGGCGACGGTGGGTGCACGCACGTGCTGGGAACGGCCGGCGGGGCCCGCGCGGACACGTCGGGGAGAAGAAATATAAAAAAGGGGTGCAACACGAGGACTTCCCAAGTGGTCACCCAACTTAGTACTACTCTCGCCCAAGCACGCTTAACTGCGGAGTTCTGATGGGATCCGGTGCATTAGTGCTGGTATGATCGCACCCGACATGCCATGCGCACAAATTGCATTTAACGCATGCGGGGTGGGCATGATCGAGGCGACGGTGGGTGCACGCACGTGCTGGGAACGGCCGGCGGGGCCCGCGCGGACACGTCGGGGAGAAGAAACGCGATGGGCGTGAGCGTGCGAGGTTGCCATTTGTAAAGAAAGGAAGAAAAGAACGGGGAGAAATTGAAGTAACGAGCAAAAGAAATATAAAAAAGGGGTGCAACACGAGGACTTCCCAAGTGGTCACCCAACTTAGTACTACTCTCGCCCAAGCACGCTTAACTGCGGAGTTCTGATGGGATCCGGTGCATTAGTGCTGGTATGATCGCACCCGACATGCCATGCGCACAAATTGCATTTAACGCATGCGGGGTGGGCATGATCGAGGCGACGGTGGGTGCACGCACGTGCTGGGAACGGCCGGCGGGGCCCGCGCGGACACGTCGGGGAGAAGAAATATAAAAAAGGGGTGCAACACGAGGACTTCCCAAGTGGTCACCCAACTTAGTACTACTCTCGCCCAAGCACGCTTAACTGCGGAGTTCTGATGGGATCCGGTGCATTAGTGCTGGTATGATCGCACCCGACATGCCATGCGCACAAATTGCATTTAACGCATGCGGGGTGGGCATGATCGAGGCGACGGTGGGTGCACGCACGTGCTGGGAACGGCCGGCGGGGCCCGCGCGGACACGTCGGGGAGAAGAAACGCGATGGGCGTGAGCGTGCGAGGTTGCCATTTGTAAAGAAAGGAAGAAAAGAACGGGGAGAAATTGAAGTAACGAGCAAAAGAAATATAAAAAAGGGGTGCAACACGAGGACTTCCCAAGTGGTCACCCAACTTAGTACTACTCTCGCCCAAGCACGCTTAACTGCGGAGTTCTGATGGGATCCGGTGCATTAGTGCTGGTATGATCGCACCCGACATGCCATGCGCACAAATTGCATTTAACGCATGCGGGGTGGGCATGATCGAGGCGACGGTGGGTGCACGCACGTGCTGGGAACGGCCGGCGGGGCCCGCGCGGACACGTCGGGTAGAAGAAATATAAAAAAGGGGTGCAACACGAGGACTTCCCAAGTGGTCACCCAACTTAGTACTACTCTCGCCCAAGCACGCTTAACTGCGGAGTTCTGATGGGATCCGGTGCATTAGTGCTGGTATGATCGCACCCGACATGCCATGCGCACAAATTGCATTTAACGCATGCGGGGTGGGCATGATCGAGGCGACGGTGGGTGCACGCACGTGCTGGGAACGGCCGGCGGGGCCCGCGCGGACACGTCGGGGAGAAGAAATATAAAAAAGGGGTGCAACACGAGGACTTCCCAAGTGGTCACCCAACTTAGTACTACTCTCGCCCAAGCACGCTTAACTGCGGAGTTCTGATGGGATCCGGTGCATTAGTGCTGGTATGATCGCACCCGACATGCCATGCGCACAAATTGCATTTAACGCATGCGGGGTGGGCATGATCGAGGCGACGGTGGGTGCACGCACGTGCTGGGAACGGCCGGCGGGGCCCGCGCGGACACGTCGGGGAGAAGAAACGCGATGGGCGTGAGCGTGCGAGGTTGCCATTTGTAAAGAAAGGAAGAAAAGAACGGGGAGAAATTGAAGTAACGAGCAAAAGAAATATAAAAAAGGGGTGCAACACGAGGACTTCCCAAGTGGTCACCCAACTTAGTACTACTCTCGCCCAAGCACGCTTAACTGCGGAGTTCTGATGGGATCCGGTGCATTAGTGCTGGTATGATCGCACCCGACATGCCATGCGCACAAATTGCATTTAACGCATGCGGGGTGGGCATGATCGAGGCGACGGTGGGTGCACGCACGTGCTGGGAACGGCCGGCGGGGCCCGCGCGGACACGTCGGGGAGAAGAAACGCGATGGGCGTGAGCGTGCGAGGTTGCCATTTGTAAAGAAAGGAAGAAAAGAACGGGGAGAAATTGAAGTAACGAGCAAAAGAAATATAAAAAAGGGGTGCAACACGAGGACTTCCCAAGTGGTCACCCAACTTAGTACTACTCTCGCCCAAGCACGCTTAACTGCGGAGTTCTGATGGGATCCGGTGCATTAGTGCTGGTATGATCGCACCCGACATGCCATGCGCACAAATTGCATTTAACGCATGCGGGGTGGGCATGATCGAGGCGACGGTGGGTGCACGCACGTGCTGGGAACGGCCGGCGGGGCCCGCGCGGACACGTCGGGGAGAAGAAATATAAAAAAGGGGTGCAACACGAGGACTTCCCAAGTGGTCACCCAACTTAGTACTACTCTCGCCCAAGCACGCTTAACTGCGGAGTTCTGATGGGATCCGGTGCATTAGTGCTGGTATGATCGCACCCGACATGCCATGCGCACAAATTGCATTTAACGCATGCGGGGTGGGCATGATCGAGGCGACGGTGGGTGCACGCACGTGCTGGGAACGGCCGGCGGGGCCCGCGCGGACACGTCGGGGAGAAGAAACGCGATGGGCGTGAGCGTGCGAGGTTGCCATTTGTAAAGAAAGGAAGAAAAGAACGGGGAGAAATTGAAGTAACGAGCAAAAGAAATATAAAAAAGGGGTGCAACACGAGGACTTCCCAAGTGGTCACCCAACTTAGTACTACTCTCGCCCAAGCACGCTTAACTGCAGAGTTCTGATGGGATCCGGTGCATTAGTGCTGGTATGATCGCACCCGACATGCCATGCGCACAAATTGCATTTAACGCATGCGGGGTGGGCATGATCGAGGCGACGGTGGGTGCACGCACGTGCTGGGAACGGCCGGCGGGGCCCGCGCGGACACGTCGGGGAGAAGAAATATAAAAAAGGGGTGCAACACGAGGACTTCCCAAGTGGTCACCCAACTTAGTACTACTCTCGCCCAAGCACGCTTAACTGCGGAGTTCTGATGGGATCCGGTGCATTAGTGCTGGTATGATCGCACCCGACATGCCATGCGCACAAATTGCATTTAACGCATGCGGGGTGGGCATGATCGAGGCGACGGTGGGTGCACGCACGTGCTGGGAACGGCCGGCGGGGCCCGCGCGGACACGTCGGGGAGAAGAAATATAAAAAAGGGGTGCAACACGAGGACTTCCCAAGTGGTCACCCAACTTAGTACTACTCTCGCCCAAGCACGCTTAACTGCGGAGTTCTGATGGGATCCGGTGCATTAGTGCTGGTATGATCGCACCCGACATGCCATGCGCACAAATTGCATTTAACGCATGCGGGGTGGGCATGATCGAGGCGACGGTGGGTGCACGCACGTGCTGGGAACGGCCGGCGGGGCCCGCGCGGACACGTCGGGGAGAAGAAACGCGATGGGCGTGAGCGTGCGAGGTTGCCATTTGTAAAGAAAGGAAGAAAAGAACGGGGAGAAATTGAAGTAACGAGCAAAAGAAATATAAAAAAGGGGTGCAACACGAGGACTTCCCAAGTGGTCACCCAACTTAGTACTACTCTCGCCCAAGCACGCTTAACTGCGGAGTTCTGATGGGATCCGGTGCATTAGTGCTGGTATGATCGCACCCGACATGCCATGCGCACAAATTGCATTTAACGCATGCGGGGTGGGCATGATCGAGGCGACGGTGGGTGCACGCACGTGCTGGGAACGGCCGGCGGGGCCCGCGCGGACACGTCGGGGAGAAGAAATATAAAAAAGGGGTGCAACACGAGGACTTCCCAAGTGGTCACCCAACTTAGTACTACTCTCGCCCAAGCACGCTTAACTGCGGAGTTCTGATGGGATCCGGTGCATTAGTGCTGGTATGATCGCACCCGACATGCCATGCGCACAAATTGCATTTAACGCATGCGGGGTGGGCATGATCGAGGCGACGGTGGGTGCACGCACGTGCTGGGAACGGCCGGCGGGGCCCGCGCGGACACGTCGGGGAGAAGAAACGCGATGGGCGTGAGCGTGCGAGGTTGCCATTTGTAAAGAAAGGAAGAAAAGAACGGGGAGAAATTGAAGTAACGAGCAAAAGAAATATAAAAAAGGGGTGCAACACGAGGACTTCCCAAGTGGTCACCCAACTTAGTACTACTCTCGCCCAAGCACGCTTAACTGCGGAGTTCTGATGGGATCCGGTGCATTAGTGCTGGTATGATCGCACCCGACATGCCATGCGCACAAATTGCATTTAACGCATGCGGGGTGGGCATGATCGAGGCGACGGTGGGTGCACGCACGTGCTGGGAACGGCCGGCGGGGCCCGCGCGGACACGTCGGGGAGAAGAAATATAAAAAAGGGGTGCAACACGAGGACTTCCCAAGTGGTCACCCAACTTAGTACTACTCTCGCCCAAGCACGCTTAACTGCGGAGTTCTGATGGGATCCGGTGCATTAGTGCTGGTATGATCGCACCCGACATGCCATGCGCACAAATTGCATTTAACGCATGCGGGGTGGGCATGATCGAGGCGACGGTGGGTGCACGCACGTGCTGGGAACGGCCGGCGGGGCCCGCGCGGACACGTCGGGGAGAAGAAACGCGATGGGCGTGAGCGTGCGAGGTTGCCATTTGTAAAGAAAGGAAGAAAAGAACGGGGAGAAATTGAAGTAACGAGCAAAAGAAATATAAAAAAGGGGTGCAACACGAGGACTTCCCAAGTGGTCACCCAACTTAGTACTACTCTCGCCCAAGCACGCTTAACTGCGGAGTTCTGATGGGATCCGGTGCATTAGTGCTGGTATGATCGCACCCGACATGCCATGCGCACAAATTGCATTTAACGCATGCGGGGTGGGCATGATCGAGGCGACGGTGGGTGCACGCACGTGCTGGGAACGGCCGGCGGGGCCCGCGCGGACACGTCGGGGAGAAGAAATATAAAAAAGGGGTGCAACACGAGGACTTCCCAAGTGGTCACCCAACTTAGTACTACTCTCGGCCAAGCACGCTTAACTGCGGAGTTCTGATGGGATCCGGTGCATTAGTGCTGGTATGATCGCACCCGACATGCCATGCGCACAAATTGCATTTAACGCATGCGGGGTGGGCATGATCGAGGCGACGGTGGGTGCACGCACGTGCTGGGAACGGCCGGCGGGGCCCGCGCGGACACGTCGGGGAGAAGAAACGCGATGGGCGTGAGCGTGCGAGGTTGCCATTTGTAAAGAAAGGAAGAAAAGAACGGGGAGAAATTGAAGTAACGAGCAAAAGAAATATAAAAAAGGGGTGCAACACGAGGACTTCCCAAGTGGTCACCCAACTTAGTACTACTCTCGCCCAAGCACGCTTAACTGCGGAGTTCTGATGGGATCCGGTGCATTAGTGCTGGTATGATCGCACCCGACATGCCATGCGCACAAATTGCATTTAACGCATGCGGGGTGGGCATGATCGAGGCGACGGTGGGTGCACGCACGTGCTGGGAACGGCCGGCGGGGCCCGCGCGGACACGTCGGGGAGAAGAAATATAAAAAAGGGGTGCAACACGAGGACTTCCCAAGTGGTCACCCAACTTAGTACTACTCTCGCCCAAGCACGCTTAACTGCGGAGTTCTGATGGGATCCGGTGCATTAGTGCTGGTATGATCGCACCCGACATGCCATGCGCACAAATTGCATTTAACGCATGCGGGGTGGGCATGATCGAGGCGACGGTGGGTGCACGCACGTGCTGGGAACGGCCGGCGGGGCCCGCGCGGACACGTCGGGGAGAAGAAACGCGATGGGCGTGAGCGTGCGAGGTTGCCATTTGTAAAGAAAGGAAGAAAAGAACGGGGAGAAATTGAAGTAACGAGCAAAAGAAATATAAAAAAGGGGTGCAACACGAGGACTTCCCAAGTGGTCACCCAACTTAGTACTACTCTCGCCCAAGCACGCTTAACTGCGGAGTTCTGATGGGATCCGGTGCATTAGTGCTGGTATGATCGCACCCGACATGCCATGCGCACAAATTGCATTTAACGCATGCGGGGTGGGCATGATCGAGGCGACGGTGGGTGCACGCACGTGCTGGGAACGGCCGGCGGGGCCCGCGCGGACACGTCGGGGAGAAGAAATATAAAAAAGGGGTGCAACACGAGGACTTCCCAAGTGGTCACCCAACTTAGTACTACTCTCGCCCAAGCACGCTTAACTGCGGAGTTCTGATGGGATCCGGTGCATTAGTGCTGGTATGATCGCACCCGACATGCCATGCGCACAAATTGCATTTAACGCATGCGGGGTGGGCATGATCGAGGCGACGGTGGGTGCACGCACGTGCTGGGAACGGCCGGCGGGGCCCGCGCGGACACGTCGGGGAGAAGAAACGCGATGGGCGTGAGCGTGCGAGGTTGCCATTTGTAAAGAAAGGAAGAAAAGAACGGGGAGAAATTGAAGTAACGAGCAAAAGAAATATAAAAAAGGGGTGCAACACGAGGACTTCCCAAGTGGTCACCCAACTTAGTACTACTCTCGCCCAAGCACGCTTAACTGCGGAGTTCTGATGGGATCCGGTGCATTAGTGCTGGTATGATCGCACCCGACATGCCATGCGCACAAATTGCATTTAACGCATGCGGGGTGGGCATGATCGAGGCGACGGTGGGTGCACGCACGTGCTGGGAACGGCCGGCGGGGCCCGCGCGGACACGTCGGGGAGAAGAAATATAAAAAAGGGGTGCAACACGAGGACTTCCCAAGTGGTCACCCAACTTAGTACTACTCTCGCCCAAGCACGCTTAACTGCGGAGTTCTGATGGGATCCGGTGCATTAGTGCTGGTATGATCGCACCCGACATGCCATGCGCACAAATTGCATTTAACGCATGCGGGGTGGGCATGATCGAGGCGACGGTGGGTGCACGCACGTGCTGGGAACGGCCGGCGGGGCCCGCGCGGACACGTCGGGGAGAAGAAACGCGATGGGCGTGAGCGTGCGAGGTTGCCATTTGTAAAGAAAGGAAGAAAAGAACGGGGAGAAATTGAAGTAACGAGCAAAAGAAATATAAAAAAGGGGTGCAACACGAGGACTTCCCAAGTGGTCACCCAACTTAGTACTACTCTCGCCCAAGCACGCTTAACTGCGGAGTTCTGATGGGATCCGGTGCATTAGTGCTGGTATGATCGCACCCGACATGCCATGCGCACAAATTGCATTTAACGCATGCGGGGTGGGCATGATCGAGGCGACGGTGGGTGCACGCACGTGCTGGGAACGGCCGGCGGGGCCCGCGCGGACACGTCGGGGAGAAGAAATATAAAAAAGGGGTGCAACACGAGGACTTCCCAAGTGGTCACCCAACTTAGTACTACTCTCGCCCAAGCACGCTTAACTGCGGAGTTCTGATGGGATCCGGTGCATTAGTGCTGGTATGATCGCACCCGACATGCCATGCGCACAAATTGCATTTAACGCATGCGGGGTGGGCATGATCGAGGCGACGGTGGGTGCACGCACGTGCTGGGAACGGCCGGCGGGGCCCGCGCGGACACGTCGGGGAGAAGAAATATAAAAAAGGGGTGCAACACGAGGACTTCCCAAGTGGTCACCCAACTTAGTACTACTCTCGCCCAAGCACGCTTAACTGCGGAGTTCTGATGGGATCCGGTGCATTAGTGCTGGTATGATCGCACCCGACATGCCATGCGCACAAATTGCATTTAACGCATGCGGGGTGGGCATGATCGAGGCGACGGTGGGTGCACGCACGTGCTGGGAACGGCCGGCGGGGCCCGCGCGGACACGTCGGGGAGAAGAAACGCGATGGGCGTGAGCGTGCGAGGTTGCCATTTGTAAAGAAAGGAAGAAAAGAACGGGGAGAAATTGAAGTAACGAGCAAAAGAAATATAAAAAAGGGGTGCAACACGAGGACTTCCCAAGTGGTCACCCAACTTAGTACTACTCTCGCCCAAGCACGCTTAACTGCGGAGTTCTGATGGGATCCGGTGCATTAGTGCTGGTATGATCGCACCCGACATGCCATGCGCACAAATTGCATTTAACGCATGCGGGGTGGGCATGATCGAGGCGACGGTGGGTGCACGCACGTGCTGGGAACGGCCGGCGGGGCCCGCGCGGACACGTCGGGGAGAAGAAATATAAAAAAGGGGTGCAACACGAGGACTTCCCAAGTGGTCACCCAACTTAGTACTACTCTCGCCCAAGCACGCTTAACTGCGGAGTTCTGATGGGATCCGGTGCATTAGTGCTGGTATGATCGCACCCGACATGCCATGCGCACAAATTGCATTTAACGCATGCGGGGTGGGCATGATCGAGGCGACGGTGGGTGCACGCACGTGCTGGGAACGGCCGGCGGGGCCCGCGCGGACACGTCGGGGAGAAGAAACGCGATGGGCGTGAGCGTGCGAGGTTGCCATTTGTAAAGAAAGGAAGAAAAGAACGGGGAGAAATTGAAGTAACGAGCAAAAGAAATATAAAAAAGGGGTGCAACACGAGGACTTCCCAAGTGGTCACCCAACTTAGTACTACTCTCGCCCAAGCACGCTTAACTGCGGAGTTCTGATGGGATCCGGTGCATTAGTGCTGGTATGATCGCACCCGACATGCCATGCGCACAAATTGCATTTAACGCATGCGGGGTGGGCATGATCGAGGCGACGGTGGGTGCACGCACGTGCTGGGAACGGCCGGCGGGGCCCGCGCGGACACGTCGGGGAGAAGAAATATAAAAAAGGGGTGCAACACGAGGACTTCCCAAGTGGTCACCCAACTTAGTACTACTCTCGCCCAAGCACGCTTAACTGCGGAGTTCTGATGGGATCCGGTGCATTAGTGCTGGTATGATCGCACCCGACATGCCATGCGCACAAATTGCATTTAACGCATGCGGGGTGGGCATGATCGAGGCGACGGTGGGTGCACGCACGTGCTGGGAACGGCCGGCGGGGCCCGCGCGGACACGTCGGGGAGAAGAAACGCGATGGGCGTGAGCGTGCGAGGTTGCCATTTGTAAAGAAAGGAAGAAAAGAACGGGGAGAAATTGAAGTAACGAGCAAAAGAAATATAAAAAAGGGGTGCAACACGAGGACTTCCCAAGTGGTCACCCAACTTAGTACTACTCTCGCCCAAGCACGCTTAACTGCGGAGTTCTGATGGGATCCGGTGCATTAGTGCTGGTATGATCGCACCCGACATGCCATGCGCACAAATTGCATTTAACGCATGCGGGGTGGGCATGATCGAGGCGACGGTGGGTGCACGCACGTGCTGGGAACGGCCGGCGGGGCCCGCGCGGACACGTCGGGGAGAAGAAACGCGATGGGCGTGAGCGTGCGAGGTTGCCATTTGTAAAGAAAGGAAGAAAAGAACGGGGAGAAATTGAAGTAACGAGCAAAAGAAATATAAAAAAGGGGTGCAACACGAGGACTTCCCAAGTGGTCACCCAACTTAGTACTACTCTCGCCCAAGCACGCTTAACTGCGGAGTTCTGATGGGATCCGGTGCATTAGTGCTGGTATGATCGCACCCGACATGCCATGCGCACAAATTGCATTTAACGCATGCGGGGTGGGCATGATCGAGGCGACGGTGGGTGCACGCACGTGCTGGGAACGGCCGGCGGGGCCCGCGCGGACACGTCGGGGAGAAGAAATATAAAAAAGGGGTGCAACACGAGGACTTCCCAAGTGGTCACCCAACTTAGTACTACTCTCGCCCAAGCACGCTTAACTGCGGAGTTCTGATGGGATCCGGTGCATTAGTGCTGGTATGATCGCACCCGACATGCCATGCGCACAAATTGCATTTAACGCATGCGGGGTGGGCATGATCGAGGCGACGGTGGGTGCACGCACGTGCTGGGAACGGCCGGCGGGGCCCGCGCGGACACGTCGGGGAGAAGAAACGCGATGGGCGTGAGCGTGCGAGGTTGCCATTTGTAAAGAAAGGAAGAAAAGAACGGGGAGAAATTGAAGTAACGAGCAAAAGAAATATAAAAAAGGGGTGCAACACGAGGACTTCCCAAGTGGTCACCCAACTTAGTACTACTCTCGCCCAAGCACGCTTAACTGCGGAGTTCTGATGGGATCCGGTGCATTAGTGCTGGTATGATCGCACCCGACATGCCATGCGCACAAATTGCATTTAACGCATGCGGGGTGGGCATGATCGAGGCGACGGTGGGTGCACGCACGTGCTGGGAACGGCCGGCGGGGCCCGCGCGGACACGTCGGGGAGAAGAAACGCGATGGGCGTGAGCGTGCGAGGTTGCCATTTGTAAAGAAAGGAAGAAAAGAACGGGGAGAAATTGAAGTAACGAGCAAAAGAAATATAAAAAAGAGGTGCAACACGAGGACTTCCCAAGTGGTCACCCAACTTAGTACTACTCTCGCCCAAGCACGCTTAACTGCGGAGTTCTGATGGGATCCGGTGCATTAGTGCTGGTATGATCGCACCCGACATGCCATGCGCACAAATTGCATTTAACGCATGCGGGGTGGGCATGATCGAGGCGACGGTGGGTGCACGCACGTGCTGGGAACGGCCGGCGGGGCCCGCGCGGACACGTCGGGGAGAAGAAACGCGATGGGCGTGAGCGTGCGAGGTTGCCATTTGTAAAGAAAGGAAGAAAAGAACGGGGAGAAATTGAAGTAACGAGCAAAAGAAATATAAAAAAGGGGTGCAACACGAGGACTTCCCAAGTGGTCACCCAACTTAGTACTACTCTCGCCCAAGCACGCTTAACTGCGGAGTTCTGATGGGATCCGGTGCATTAGTGCTGGTATGATCGCACCCGACATGCCATGCGCACAAATTGCATTTAACGCATGCGGGGTGGGCATGATCGAGGCGACGGTGGGTGCACGCACGTGCTGGGAACGGCCGGCGGGGCCCGCGCGGACACGTCGGGGAGAAGAAATATAAAAAAGGGGTGCAACACGAGGACTTCCCAAGTGGTCACCCAACTTAGTACTACTCTCGCCCAAGCACGCTTAACTGCGGAGTTCTGATGGGATCCGGTGCATTAGTGCTGGTATGATCGCACCCGACATGCCATGCGCACAAATTGCATTTAACGCATGCGGGGTGGGCATGATCGAGGCGACGGTGGGTGCACGCACGTGCTGGGAACGGCCGGCGGGGCCCGCGCGGACACGTCGGGGAGAAGAAACGCGATGGGCGTGAGCGTGCGAGGTTGCCATTTGTAAAGAAAGGAAGAAAAGAACGGGGAGAAATTGAAGTAACGAGCAAAAGAAATATAAAAAAGGGGTGCAACACGAGGACTTCCCAAGTGGTCACCCAACTTAGTACTACTCTCGCCCAAGCACGCTTAACTGCGGAGTTCTGATGGGATCCGGTGCATTAGTGCTGGTATGATCGCACCCGACATGCCATGCGCACAAATTGCATTTAACGCATGCGGGGTGGGCATGATCGAGGCGACGGTGGGTGCACGCACGTGCTGGGAACGGCCGGCGGGGCCCGCGCGGACACGTCGGGGAGAAGAAACGCGATGGGCGTGAGCGTGCGAGGTTGCCATTTGTAAAGAAAGGAAGAAAAGAACGGGGAGAAATTGAAGTAACGAGCAAAAGAAATATAAAAAAGGGGTGCAACACGAGGACTTCCCAAGTGGTCACCCAACTTAGTACTACTCTCGCCCAAGCACGCTTAACTGCGGAGTTCTGATGGGATCCGGTGCATTAGTGCTGGTATGATCGCACCCGACATGCCATGCGCACAAATTGCATTTAACGCATGCGGGGTGGGCATGATCGAGGCGACGGTGGGTGCACGCACGTGCTGGGAACGGCCGGCGGGGCCCGCGCGGACACGTCGGGGAGAAGAAATATAAAAAAGGGGTGCAACACGAGGACTTCCCAAGTGGTCACCCAACTTAGTACTACTCTCGCCCAAGCACGCTTAACTGCGGAGTTCTGATGGGATCCGGTGCATTAGTGCTGGTATGATCGCACCCGACATGCCATGCGCACAAATTGCATTTAACGCATGCGGGGTGGGCATGATCGAGGCGACGGTGGGTGCACGCACGTGCTGGGAACGGCCGGCGGGGCCCGCGCGGACACGTCGGGGAGAAGAAACGCGATGGGCGTGAGCGTGCGAGGTTGCCATTTGTAAAGAAAGGAAGAAAAGAACGGGGAGAAATTGAAGTAACGAGCAAAAGAAATATAAAAAAGGGGTGCAACACGAGGACTTCCCAAGTGGTCACCCAACTTAGTACTACTCTCGCCCAAGCACGCTTAACTGCGGAGTTCTGATGGGATCCGGTGCATTAGTGCTGGTATGATCGCACCCGACATGCCATGCGCACAAATTGCATTTAACGCATGCGGGGTGGGCATGATCGAGGCGACGGTGGGTGCACGCACGTGCTGGGAACGGCCGGCGGGGCCCGCGCGGACACGTCGGGGAGAAGAAATATAAAAAAGGGGTGCAACACGAGGACTTCCCAAGTGGTCACCCAACTTAGTACTACTCTCGCCCAAGCACGCTTAACTGCGGAGTTCTGATGGGATCCGGTGCATTAGTGCTGGTATGATCGCACCCGACATGCCATGCGCACAAATTGCATTTAACGCATGCGGGGTGGGCATGATCGAGGCGACGGTGGGTGCACGCACGTGCTGGGAACGGCCGGCGGGGCCCGCGCGGACACGTCGGGGAGAAGAAACGCGATGGGCGTGAGCGTGCGAGGTTGCCATTTGTAAAGAAAGGAAGAAAAGAACGGGGAGAAATTGAAGTAACGAGCAAAAGAAATATAAAAAAGGGTGCAACACGAGGACTTCCCAAGTGGTCACCCAACTTAGTACTACTCTCGCCCAAGCACGCTTAACTGCGGAGTTCTGATGGGATCCGGTGCATTAGTGCTGGTATGATCGCACCCGACATGCCATGCGCACAAATTGCATTTAACGCATGCGGGGTGGGCATGATCGAGGCGACGGTGGGTGCACGCACGTGCTGGGAACGGCCGGCGGGGCCCGCGCGGACACGTCGGGGAGAAGAAACGCGATGGGCGTGAGCGTGCGAGGTTGCCATTTGTAAAGAAAGGAAGAAAAGAACGGGGAGAAATTGAAGTAACGAGCAAAAGAAATATAAAAAAGGGGTGCAACACGAGGACTTCCCAAGTGGTCACCCAACTTAGTACTACTCTCGCCCAAGCACGCTTAACTGCGGAGTTCTGATGGGATCCGGTGCATTAGTGCTGGTATGATCGCACCCGACATGCCATGCGCACAAATTGCATTTAACGCATGCGGGGTGGGCATGATCGAGGCGACGGTGGGTGCACGCACGTGCTGGGAACGGCCGGCGGGGCCCGCGCGGACACGTCGGGGAGAAGAAATATAAAAAAGGGGTGCAACACGAGGACTTCCCAAGTGGTCACCCAACTTAGTACTACTCTCGCCCAAGCACGCTTAACTGCGGAGTTCTGATGGGATCCGGTGCATTAGTGCTGGTATGATCGCACCCGACATGCCATGCGCACAAATTGCATTTAACGCATGCGGGGTGGGCATGATCGAGGCGACGGTGGGTGCACGCACGTGCTGGGAACGGCCGGCGGGGCCCGCGCGGACACGTCGGGGAGAAGAAACGCGATGGGCGTGAGCGTGCGAGGTTGCCATTTGTAAAGAAAGGAAGAAAAGAACGGGGAGAAATTGAAGTAACGAGCAAAAGAAATATAAAAAAGGGGTGCAACACGAGGACTTCCCAAGTGGTCACCCAACTTAGTACTACTCTCGCCCAAGCACGCTTAACTGCGGAGTTCTGATGGGATCCGGTGCATTAGTGCTGGTATGATCGCACCCGACATGCCATGCGCACAAATTGCATTTAACGCATGCGGGGTGGGCATGATCGAGGCGACGGTGGGTGCACGCACGTGCTGGGAACGGCCGGCGGGGCCCGCGCGGACACGTCGGGGAGAAGAAACGCGATGGGCGTGAGCGTGCGAGGTTGCCATTTGTAAAGAAAGGAAGAAAAGAACGGGGAGAAATTGAAGTAACGAGCAAAAGAAATATAAAAAAGGGGTGCAACACGAGGACTTCCCAAGTGGTCACCCAACTTAGTACTACTCTCGCCCAAGCACGCTTAACTGCGGAGTTCTGATGGGATCCGGTGCATTAGTGCTGGTATGATCGCACCCGACATGCCATGCGCACAAATTGCATTTAACGCATGCGGGGTGGGCATGATCGAGGCGACGGTGGGTGCACGCACGTGCTGGGAACGGCCGGCGGGGCCCGCGCGGACACGTCGGGGAGAAGAAATATAAAAAAGGGGTGCAACACGAGGACTTCCCAAGTGGTCACCCAACTTAGTACTACTCTCGCCCAAGCACGCTTAACTGCGGAGTTCTGATGGGATCCGGTGCATTAGTGCTGGTATGATCGCACCCGACATGCCATGCGCACAAATTGCATTTAACGCATGCGGGGTGGGCATGATCGAGGCGACGGTGGGTGCACGCACGTGCTGGGAACGGCCGGCGGGGCCCGCGCGGACACGTCGGGGAGAAGAAACGCGATGGGCGTGAGCGTGCGAGGTTGCCATTTGTAAAGAAAGGAAGAAAAGAACGGGGAGAAATTGAAGTAACGAGCAAAAGAAATATAAAAAAGGGGTGCAACACGAGGACTTCCCAAGTGGTCACCCAACTTAGTACTACTCTCGCCCAAGCACGCTTAACTGCGGAGTTCTGATGGGATCCGGTGCATTAGTGCTGGTATGATCGCACCCGACATGCCATGCGCACAAATTGCATTTAACGCATGCGGGGTGGGCATGATCGAGGCGACGGTGGGTGCACGCACGTGCTGGGAACGGCCGGCGGGGCCCGCGCGGACACGTCGGGGAGAAGAAATATAAAAAAGGGGTGCAACACGAGGACTTCCCAAGTGGTCACCCAACTTAGTACTACTCTCGCCCAAGCACGCTTAACTGCGGAGTTCTGATGGGATCCGGTGCATTAGTGCTGGTATGATCGCACCCGACATGCCATGCGCACAAATTGCATTTAACGCATGCGGGGTGGGCATGATCGAGGCGACGGTGGGTGCACGCACGTGCTGGGAACGGCCGGCGGGGCCCGCGCGGACACGTCGGGGAGAAGAAACGCGATGGGCGTGAGCGTGCGAGGTTGCCATTTGTAAAGAAAGGAAGAAAAGAACGGGGAGAAATTGAAGTAACGAGCAAAAGAAATATAAAAAAGGGGTGCAACACGAGGACTTCCCAAGTGGTCACCCAACTTAGTACTACTCTCGCCCAAGCACGCTTAACTGCGGAGTTCTGATGGGATCCGGTGCATTAGTGCTGGTATGATCGCACCCGACATGCCATGCGCACAAATTGCATTTAACGCATGCGGGGTGGGCATGATCGAGGCGACGGTGGGTGCACGCACGTGCTGGGAACGGCCGGCGGGGCCCGCGCGGACACGTCGGGGAGAAGAAATATAAAAAAGGGGTGCAACACGAGGACTTCCCAAGTGGTCACCCAACTTAGTACTACTCTCGCCCAAGCACGCTTAACTGCGGAGTTCTGATGGGATCCGGTGCATTAGTGCTGGTATGATCGCACCCGACATGCCATGCGCACAAATTGCATTTAACGCATGCGGGGTGGGCATGATCGAGGCGACGGTGGGTGCACGCACGTGCTGGGAACGGCCGGCGGGGCCCGCGCGGACACGTCGGGGAGAAGAAACGCGATGGGCGTGAGCGTGCGAGGTTGCCATTTGTAAAGAAAGGAAGAAAAGAACGGGGAGAAATTGAAGTAACGAGCAAAAGAAATATAAAAAAGGGGTGCAACACGAGGACTTCCCAAGTGGTCACCCAACTTAGTACTACTCTCGCCCAAGCACGCTTAACTGCGGAGTTCTGATGGGATCCGGTGCATTAGTGCTGGTATGATCGCACCCGACATGCCATGCGCACAAATTGCATTTAACGCATGCGGGGTGGGCATGATCGAGGCGACGGTGGGTGCACGCACGTGCTGGGAACGGCCGGCGGGGCCCGCGCGGACACGTCGGGGAGAAGAAATATAAAAAAGGGGTGCAACACGAGGACTTCCCAAGTGGTCACCCAACTTAGTACTACTCTCGCCCAAGCACGCTTAACTGCGGAGTTCTGATGGGATCCGGTGCATTAGTGCTGGTATGATCGCACCCGACATGCCATGCGCACAAATTGCATTTAACGCATGCGGGGTGGGCATGATCGAGGCGACGGTGGGTGCACGCACGTGCTGGGAACGGCCGGCGGGGCCCGCGCGGACACGTCGGGGAGAAGAAACGCGATGGGCGTGAGCGTGCGAGGTTGCCATTTGTAAAGAAAGGAAGAAAAGAACGGGGAGAAATTGAAGTAACGAGCAAAAGAAATATAAAAAAGGGGTGCAACACGAGGACTTCCCAAGTGGTCACCCAACTTAGTACTACTCTCGCCCAAGCACGCTTAACTGCGGAGTTCTGATGGGATCCGGTGCATTAGTGCTGGTATGATCGCACCCGACATGCCATGCGCACAAATTGCATTTAACGCATGCGGGGTGGGCATGATCGAGGCGACGGTGGGTGCACGCACGTGCTGGGGAACGGCCGGCGGGGCCCGCGCGGACACGTCGGGGAGAAGAAATATAAAAAAGGGGTGCAACACGAGGACTTCCCAAGTGGTCACCCAACTTAGTACTACTCTCGCCCAAGCACGCTTAACTGCGGAGTTCTGATGGGATCCGGTGCATTAGTGCTGGTATGATCGCACCCGACATGCCATGCGCACAAATTGCATTTAACGCATGCGGGGTGGGCATGATCGAGGCGACGGTGGGTGCACGCACGTGCTGGGAACGGCCGGCGGGGCCCGCGCGGACACGTCGGGGAGAAGAAACGCGATGGGCGTGAGCGTGCGAGGTTGCCATTTGTAAAGAAAGGAAGAAAAGAACGGGGAGAAATTGAAGTAACGAGCAAAAGAAATATAAAAAAGGGGTGCAACACGAGGACTTCCCAAGTGGTCACCCAACTTAGTACTACTCTCGCCCAAGCACGCTTAACTGCGGAGTTCTGATGGGATCCGGTGCATTAGTGCTGGTATGATCGCACCCGACATGCCATGCGCACAAATTGCATTTAACGCATGCGGGGTGGGCATGATCGAGGCGACGGTGGGTGCACGCACGTGCTGGGAACGGCCGGCGGGGCCCGCGCGGACACGTCGGGGAGAAGAAATATAAAAAAGGGGTGCAACACGAGGACTTCCCAAGTGGTCACCCAACTTAGTACTACTCTCGCCCAAGCACGCTTAACTGCGGAGTTCTGATGGGATCCGGTGCATTAGTGCTGGTATGATCGCACCCGACATGCCATGCGCACAAATTGCATTTAACGCATGCGGGGTGGGCATGATCGAGGCGACGGTGGGTGCACGCACGTGCTGGGAACGGCCGGCGGGGCCCGCGCGGACACGTCGGGGAGAAGAAACGCGATGGGCGTGAGCGTGCGAGGTTGCCATTTGTAAAGAAAGGAAGAAAAGAACGGGGAGAAATTGAAGTAACGAGCAAAAGAAATATAAAAAAGGGGTGCAACACGAGGACTTCCCAAGTGGTCACCCAACTTAGTACTACTCTCGCCCAAGCACGCTTAACTGCGGAGTTCTGATGGGATCCGGTGCATTAGTGCTGGTATGATCGCACCCGACATGCCATGCGCACAAATTGCATTTAACGCATGCGGGGTGGGCATGATCGAGGCGACGGTGGGTGCACGCACGTGCTGGGGAACGGCCGGCGGGGCCCGCGCGGACACGTCGGGGAGAAGAAATATAAAAAAGGGGTGCAACACGAGGACTTCCCAAGTGGTCACCCAACTTAGTACTACTCTCGCCCAAGCACGCTTAACTGCGGAGTTCTGATGGGATCCGGTGCATTAGTGCTGGTATGATCGCACCCGACATGCCATGCGCACAAATTGCATTTAACGCATGCGGGGTGGGCATGATCGAGGCGACGGTGGGTGCACGCACGTGCTGGGAACGGCCGGCGGGGCCCGCGCGGACACGTCGGGGGAGAAGAAACGCGATGGGCGTGAGCGTGCGAGGTTGCCATTTGTAAAGAAAGGAAGAAAAGAACGGGGAGAAATTGAAA